>NW_019268575.1:304927-488485 GCF_002738365.1 Cucurbita moschata
GGACTAGTGGGGCCTCATGCATATTGTGTGTTCATGCATTTGGGGGGATACCCCTATCCCATCACGAGGGTACGAACGCGTACATCCAATGGCAGGACAACGATCGTTATGCTTTGCATAACGCTGCCATGACGGTTCTAGTTTTAATGGGTCCCGGCATAAGGGACTCCCAGAGTATGCCCACCGGCTAAGGACAGTGGTTCAGCGGTGTGCGAACTAGCTGGTGAGCCCATACTCGTACGTAAGGGCTGTGTGTAGAGTATATGGTACACATCCACGATTATCCGTTAGGATTACACCGTAGGGAAAATGAAATGAAATGAAACGAAGCGAAACGAAACGAAACGATAGGTCCCATCATTTCATTGCATGTGATTGTTGCATAACCCCGATAGGGGGTCACTTATTGAGTATTCTAGAAATACGCAAGCCTCGTGTTACTTTACTTTTGCAGATAAGGTCAAGGCACCCATGTGACGACGACGGCGGCATCGTACACCTCAGGACCGTGGCACATGCATAGGATAGTTATTTGGTTTTTTTCCATTTCGTAGTCTAGGCTGAATTCGGTTTGCATCATTGGCATAGGTTAATATAGGTTGAAATATTTTTGCATAATAAGCCATAGGTAGAATAAAACATTCATTTGATTTTTGTTTTTCCTTTATTTTCAATAATGTTCTGTTCTTTTTCCTTGTAATCATTCTTTTTCTTTCACGTGGTAATAAAAGGCGAGAGTAAGTGAATAGGGCCCATTTATTGTATATTCCGCATTTCAAGGTGTAGTAATGACCTTAGATTAAATAGGTAAAATATTAGAGTCATTACACTAATACTTTAGAACTATTTATGCATCTTGTCTTGCGAAAAAAAATGTGGATGATTATGATGTATTTTATTAATTTTTATTTAAGAAAAGTAAGGTTTGTATTCCTAATGCAATATAAGAGAGTTGCATTTGAGAGAAACACATGGTGGTGCCTTAATGAGATATTTTAGGATAAATAAAACTTATAATATGTTGCATAAACATTTTTTTTGGCTGAAGATGAAACACGATCTTCATAAGTTTTGTAGCCAATGTTTTAAATGCAAAGAAGCTAAATCTAGATCAGAACAAAATGGATTGTAACTCCTTTGAATGTACCTAACAAACTTTAGACAAATATATCTATAAATTTTGTTCTTGTTTAGGGCACGCTAAAAATGATAAAGATAGTATTTTTGTTGTGGTAGAGAAATTTAGTAAAATGGCTCATTTTATTGATTGCAACCAAAAGGATGATGCAAATTATGTTAATGATAGGAATGTTAAATTTTTAAGCAACTTTTGAAAAGTACTGTGGGATAAATTGGGTATCAAATTATTGTTTTCAATTGCATATCATCCTCAAATTGATGGACAAACTGAGGTGGTTCACAGAACATTAGTATTATTGATTAGGGCTATTATTTTTAAGAATATTAAGTCTCAGGACGAATGTTAGCAATTTGTAGAGTTTGCATATAATAGAGCAATTCATATTACCACTCTTTGACTCAATAGAGCAATGCATATAATAGAGCAATTCATATGTAGTTTAGGTTGCATGTAGAATCATTTAAGCTCGACATGATCAATCTTGCTTGTGGAGTGATTCGAATCTCAAACAAGTGTTCTTGCTTTGAAATATTTGATCAACAAGAATTATTCAAGCTAGACATGATCGATCTTACTTGTAGAGTGATTTAAATCTCAAACAAGTGTCTGGGACGAATGTTTATCATTTGTAGGTTAATAGAACATTAGTAGCAATTCTTAGGGTCATTATTCCTAAGAATATTAAGTCTTGGGACGAATGTTTATCATTTGTAGGTTAATAGAACATTAGTAGCAATTCTTAGGGTCATTATTCCTAAGAATATTAAGTCTTGGGACGAATGTTTATCATTTGTAGAGTTTGCATACCATAGAGCAATTCATAGTACCACTCATTATTCTCCTCTTGAAGTTGTGTATGGATTTAATCCACTTATGCCTCTTGATTTGCTTCCTATTCCTAATATTATTTTTGTGAGTGGAGTAGCCACAAATAAGGCAGATTGGATCAAAACATTGCACAGAGAGGTGAAGGAGAGAATTGAGAAACAAAACTTCAAAGTTGCTTCAACAATTAACAAAGGACGAAAGAAAATCATTTTTCAACCCGATGACTGCTTTGGATACATTTTTACAAAGAACGATTCCCATCTCAAAGGAAGACAAAGTTAAAACCAAGAGGGGATGACCCTTATCAAGTCGTTGAGAAAATTAATAACAATGAATATAAAATTGATTTTCCTAGAGAATTTTTCAGTACATTCTACTTTCAATGTTGCTGACTTGGATCGTTGAACTAAGGATTAGGGTTGCCTTATCAAAGACCAAGTGGAGACCAGCATGTGGTACATAGGCAACAAAGCGAGCAATCACATGACCGGAGATCGAGCAAAGTTCAAGGAACTTGATGAGAAGTTCATTGGAAACATGAAGCTTTGCGATGAATCAATTGTACCAAGCCAAGGAAAGGATCTATCTTGTTCAGTGTAAGAATAGTGATCAACATCTATTGACCAAGGTGTATTACATCTCGAGTTGGAAGAGCAATATTATTAGTCTTGGTCTAATGATAGAAAAAGGTAGCAGAGTGGAGATAGTCGGCTCGTTCCTCAAGATATACGACTGAAACAAAGCCCTGTTGATATAGGTAAGATGGTCGCAAAACCACCTATATAAGATACTATTAAAAGACTATCAACATCTTCCACAAGCATCTATTGGCGTTGACAGCACGAAAGTAAAGAAGAAACCAACGGGTTAGGAGAAAAAAGAATCGAGAAATAAATCCAAGACGCAACGATAGGCTGCTTCAATCAGCGAAGTGCAGCTAATGACACAACACTAAGCATGTTGCTGAGTATGCTCGTACCTTCAAAGCAATCTGTGACTAGTTCATGTAGGGGTGTACATTCAACCCTGCAACCCGACAACCCGGACCAACCCAACTCGAACTATAAGGGTTGGGTTGGGTTGGATTAGTATTTCGGGTAGGGTTGGGGTTCATTTTTCTAAACCCGAACTAAATCGGTTCGGTTTTGGGTTCATGGGCAAAACCTTCGGGTTGACCCGAACCAAATTAAAATATACAAAATATATTAAGAATCTTATTGTATTAGTGAGTTTGTCAGAGTGGTCTGAGTTCAATTGAAGAACAATCATGCCCGAGTTCTCGACGCCAGCCAAATACATATATCCGTTTTTATTTTTAATTTCTTTGTTTCGTTTATATTATTTTATTATTTTTAATTAAACATTTTTAGAATAAACTAACCTATAACTATTAATATATTTTATACATATAATATAAATATTTATTAATTATGATTTATATTTATATTTAAGATTGAAGTAACATAGTTTAAATTATTTAGATCAATGTTCATAAATTATATGTATATATAATTTAAAAATATATTCTAAATGATAATATATTTATTATCTATTTATTGTATCATTATTATATCACAATTTATATACATTTTTATTTTTTTAATAGTTTAAGGTAGCATATAAATAAGCATATTTCAATTAAAATATTTTTATATATTTTTTATTTTTGTTATATACAATACTCTTAAACTAACTAATCATTTTTATGGTTTATTTAATTTCATGATCTATTCTGGAATTTTTGTTATTTTAACCAATTCTAAAAAAATGTCAGTATTTAACAGTCTCTATTTTTATGACAATGTTGAATTATGTTAATATGTTACCATTTTCGCTCATTATTTTTTATTGAATTTATTATTATTATTATTATTATTTGTCAATAATTATAGATTAATTTGTGTTTGTGAACTTTTAATATATTTTATGTTCCGAATAATTATAAATTGTGTGTTAATAAATTTTTTTTAAAAAAATTGACAACCCAACCCGAAAATAGAGGGTTGGGTTGGGTTGTGAAAAGTTTCGGGGTTGGGTTGGGTTACCAATCCAACCAACCCGAACTTTTGGGTTGGGTCAAAAAAGTCCCCCAACCACCAGACCATGTACACCCCTAAGTTCATGTCATTGGCAAACCCGTCAAGAACATTGATGAAGTGCACTAGTTAATTTGTGGACTTGGCACTGGTTTTTCAATTTTTTTGTAACGACCCTAGATTTCTAATAACCTAAAGTTGTTACCATCATAATAACCTATGCTCTTATGAGAAATTAAACATTTAAAACTTCATCATAAAACATTGTTATGGATTTACGTATTCAAAAACATCTTTAAACAACATTACGAAATACTAAATGAAATAAATAAACAATAAAAGTAAAAACTGAAGGGAATGAGCTCTTAGTCTACGTCGCATTGGGAACGGTTTTGAATGTTATTACGAATTAAAACAAAGCAATAAAGAGGGGAGCAATAACTCTACCTTTGTAGAAACCTAGCTTACAAGACTTCTTCAAGTATTCCAACCATGCAAAAGTTCTCTATATTCCATAAGTTCTTTTTGCTATGACTCGAACATAAGGCCAAGACTTGTGGGAGCCTCTTGAAAGAAAATCCTAAAAGGATCGGAGAAGGATAGTTTCAAGAGAATTCTCTAGAGAGGTAGTTTGGTTCTCCAAAGAAAGTTGGGGAAATTCGTGTGTATTTAGCTCAACCCGAAGGTCCTATTTACTAGGACTCTTGGAGAATATTTGTCAAATAATATATTTGCATATCTAATATATTAGAATATAATATCTTATACAAATCATATTTAAATATTATAAAATATCCTTGTTTGGTTTTATGTCCTAGAACACATAGTTTGTAAACAAAAACATATTCTATTTTCAATAAAGCTATTATTGATGTTTATTCAGTAACGATTGTTATTGAATAAAGTAAATTTTACGATCCTTAATCTAAATCTAATAAACTTAGAACACTCTAGCTATATTATGATTACTTGAACTCTATGTAGAGACATAAGAGCGGATCAAGTTGAAGTATATAGTCAAAATGATCTATAGTACAGAGATAAGGCTAAATACCTTATCCTGGGGACACTATGGATGCGGCCCACTCTGTATATGATATAAACAATGTGATCCCTAAATTGTACATGTGGAGACATGTGAGTGGGGGCGTCCGATGCAATGAGTATTGCATAAGATCGGGCCATGAAGAAAATCACTCTCACTTTATAATGTTGTTTACTGTTGAGACTGATTTTTTATTCGATGGCCAAGGTAATTCAACCTTAATCCTAAGCTAACTATGAACTCCTGTTTATTCGAAATTATTCTTAGATTTGCATGGGTGAGAGTGGCCCGAGTTTGCCGACTCAATAAGCCTCTCATTTCAGGGGTAAGACTAGGTGAATAGTTGGGAACATAGGGTGCAAGATGGAAGCCACTCCTACCCATTTTTCGGGATAGTAGAGAGGTTGTTCCCTTAAGTACTGACTCCAGGTCTTGACAAGGGGCCCACCCTCTCATTGGCCTCAGATGGATTCGGTTTGGTGGTTGTAACACAAACCAATTGTTCATTAGAGGATCAGTGGGACTTAAGGAACAAGAAGTAACTTTAGGGGTAAAACGGTACATTAATCCAGCTCTAGTTACGAACAACCTGTTAGGATGGGCTTACTAATCATGGTTATATAAAATGGACAAAAATATATCTATAGTGAGAGGAATGCAACTACTAGGCTATAGTGGAGTGTCCTAGTAGTTAACGAATGTTGGTTAACAATGTTAATGTGTTTAGCCGGTTAATCTCGGATCGTTGGAGCCCATGATTTATAGGTCCATTAGGTTCCCCTGCTAGCTCATATCAGACTAAACCTTAGAATAGTGTGGCGAGTGAATTTGAAGTGTTCGAACACAAATTAGGGAATATGCGCTAAATATATACGATATATCAGACTAAACCTTAGTCACTCAACCGATTCCACAATCCCATTCTAAGGCCGAAAACTAGTAGGGAAGACACTAGTGGTAGTTCGAAATCGGTTCGTGAGGAAAAAGGAATTTGAACTACAAAAGGTTAGTATTCAAATTCATCGAGTTTTAATGATTTTGAACATGCTAACTAATTTCCTATAATTGATGTACTTAGAGTGTCTAAGATCCAAATTGCTTCCGCAGCGTTATAGTAACGCCATCAATCCTAATATATATTTAACTAATTTGAGTCTCATTCAAATTTCAAATATATTTTTATTTAATGTATTAGATACATTAATTGATTTAATATTTAATTGTATCAAATACAATTAATATATTTTTTCCTTTTTTATATATTTAATATATTAAATATTAATTTGAACCCTCCAAAATTTTCCATTCATTAACTATAGGTCACTTCACTATAGACCTAGAGTTCTCGTACTGCTAATTTCTATACTTGAACAATGGGATCCCATCTTTAAATTAGACCGAGAGAGATTTGGTTTCTCATTGGATCATAAATAAATGGATGATTAGAGGATCAATGGTATTAAAAGGTGAAAGATGTAATTACAGAGGTAAACAAACTTTTAACCTAGTTGTAATTACAAACGACTTGTGAATGATTGACTTGCTTGAAATGATTATATAAGACACAACTTGTCTTACAATACATAAGAGTGCCACTCTATAACGACAGTGGAGTGACATATAGTTAATGCATGAAAATTGAATAATTAAAGAGTTTAATTAATTAATTTTGTATCACTAGAGATTATAATTTGTAGACCTAGTGTCCTCTAAACGTCGCTATGGGCAGGTAGGTCGACTATGATGGGTCCACGGGGGTGCAAACCGCTTGGGGATCCATACTCGCACATGTGGGTTGTGTGTAGGAAAGTATTACACAACCAATTTTGTCCCTGGAGGCCACCTTTATAATGGTTTTAACAAGAGGTCCCTAATCATGAATTGCATATGTTTGCATTCTCTGACCCCAATAGTAGGGTCACTGACGAAGTATGTCTTAAAATACTCAAGCGGTGTGTTACTTCAGAACAAATGTTCATGCTTCAACAAACTTTGGAACAAATGTTGAGAAAAACTCTGGAAAGGCTGAACTTTTGGTTTCATAATCCTTCAAAGTTGTACAAGGCCCCTAGTTTTGGCAAACTCTGAAGGCAGCGAATCTCATGTCTACAGCCTTCCGCACCAACGGTTCAGAGTTTGGACGAACTTCTTCGCGAACTATATGAAGGGTGAACTTTTGTTTTGTGGCTTTCAAACCTCTAATGGTTCAAACTTTGGTCCAAACGCTGAGACAGACTCCAAAAATGACAAACTTTGGGTTTCTAACTTTCTAAAGCTTGAAAAGGGTAAAAAAAAGACAAACTTTCTGTTCCTAACTCTCCAAAACTCAAAAAGGTACATAAAGGATGGACTTTGAGCAACCCTTTGTGTAGTTGATAATATTTTAGGAAACTTTATTTATTATTTTAATTTCATAATTTCTTGTAGTGGGCAAAAGGTGGAACAAAATTTCATCAAAACTTCTTTTTGAGAGCATTGGAGAGTTAGAATCCAAAAGTTCGTCATTTCTCGAGTCCGTCTTAGCGTCTGAATAAAACTTCGACCCAGTAAAAGTTTTTGAGGTTCACAAACTCGAAGTTCATCATTTCTAGAGTTTGTCTTGAAGTTTGTGTCAAAGTTCATCTAAACTAAGATTCGTCAGAGCTTTGGAGGGCTAGAGACCCATAATTCGCTGTCTTTAGACTTCGCCAAAACCTTGACCTTGTAAGTCTTCTGAGGGCTTTCAAATAAAAAGTTCGTCTTTTCCAGAGTTCGCCTCGACATTTTGGTCGAAGTTTGTTGACTCATGGGCTTGTTAGTAAAATGAATCCAACCACTGATTATTTTCATGTACCCGAATGAGCAATTACAAGAAACAAGACAAAGAGGATTCAATAGGCCTTTATATTACTTCTTTAAAGGCTTGGCAATGTACAAAAGATACAAAGATGTTTTAGTACAAATATATTTCTAATATCAGTATACAAAGTCAAGAAGAGAATAGAGTGATAATAAATACCATTTGACTTTGGAAAGTGCTTCCGAGAAATCTTGTCTTTCGTAGTTGAATTACTATTTATGTTATAGGTCTTATTTTCTTTCTTTTTCATTTAATAGCTTTTAATAAAAAGTCTTTGGTAACCAACTACCATTATGGTTTGGTTAATCATTTTTTACTATTTAAAGGCACGGTAATATTTAAGTTTAATAATCATTTTTTAATAGAAAAGCCTCGTGTTTCTTGGAACCTTTTTGGCGTTATCTTTCTAATTTTGGTGTGAGTTAGGATCTGAGAGTGAGAGTGACCATAATAGATTGGAAATTAGATCTAACTTGTTATTCATCTATCTAAACAACTCTTAGTTGGAATCATTCATTAAGTTAGTTTTATTTGTGAAAGTTTGTAAGGATCCTAGTAGGACCTATATCTTTGCAAATTCAGCATTGTTGGCGCTTACCAGTTATAGCCTGGAGCCAAAAATTAATTTTTTCCAGAGTCTGTCTTGATGTTTTGACAAAAGTTCTTCCAAACTCTTACAAACTAGAGCTTCAGAGAGTTAGAAACCTAAAAGTTCGTCCATCCCTTACACTGTCTCAACGTTTCGTCCAAAGTTCAAACAATATACGATCCGTTAGGCTTAGAATCCTGAATTTCATGGTTTGAAGATCCCGTTTCGTTTGGACTTTGACTTGCTAGAGCTTTGGAGAGTTTGAAACTCAAAGTTTGTCCTTCCCAATGTGAGTTAATATACTTGACTTAGCAAAACAAGTTACTAACCTATAGCAATTTTAGGATAATTATTGAGTAGTTTTTTATTTGAATAAGTTTATATTTGTTATTAAGCAGTTATTAACAACTTGAGGAGGAAGTTTAGGAGATCGATTGTACAATCTCCACGGTAAATACTCATGAGATTTATGTTATTTGTACATAAGGTTCCCTACAAAAAAAAATAATAATAATAAAGAATTAATAAAGCATAAGTACTTAAAGCTCCTCTATTCAAAAGCTCTCTCCCCTCAAGTTGTTCTTCTGCTTAAGTTATTTGTTTCGACATATTTAAATTGTGGGCAATTGAGGATTCTATTGACATGGCTAAGTTAGGGCATGACTCTGTTACCATGTTAGATGAACATGGCTCTCCACAATGGTATGATATTGTCCACTTTGAGAATAAGCTCTCATGGCTTTGCTTTGGCTTCCCTAAATTAGTTGGGATTTTCATCCAACACTACTAACTCCAACAAATTAATGTATCCTTGAAACGATGGAATCCATTTTTCATTTAAACCTCTAAAAAAATACCATCCATAAATTTAATACTTTATCAATTTTTTTAATCATAAAAAATGAATAGTCCAACTTTAAACTTCACAGAGCTAATAAAATACAAAATTAGTTGTTACAAAAGCTAAGGCTAAGAGTGTTGAGAAAATTAAGAAAGTTTAGGTCACCTCACCTTTTCCACCTTGTTATGGAAGATATTCTCACATAACCAAAAATTTTAAAGAAATTTTTTGGATTTCTGCCATTTTAACAGCAAACATGGACAAGTTAGTGGAGATATTTTTTTAGCCCGAAGGAGGGAGTTGGTTTAAAGATCAATGTATTCATCATAACTGCACTTGGGCATGTGGAGACCAAGGTATTTACTTGTATTTTGGATCTCTCAAGGCCTTCCAGTTAATGTATTATTGGAAATGATGCACTCCGACTCTCAATCTTTTCAGAGATTAAAGTTTCAATTCTAATCAAGTTTGCTTTTCAAAATTTTAAAACATCAATAATGTCTTCAAACTAACTAGTTCCGATAGGATAGCCCTAATGGCGAGGTATCATCATGGATCCGTCGATAGAAACTTTTTGGTAATGCTATGTATATGACAGCGGTAAAAAAACACACATGCCAATGGTTCCAACAGGGCGCCAATAGACATGAACAAATCTATGCAAATGAGTCCAAGTTCGGACGAACTTTGGCACGAACTTCGAGACAAATTCTAGGAAGAGTGAACTTTGGTTTGTGATCTTTTAAACCTCTAATGAGTCAAAGTTTTGTCCAAATGCTGAGATGGACTCTCGAAAGGACAAACTTTGGGTTCCAAACTCACTAAAGCACTAACAGGTCAAAATCCGAATGAAACGAGCTCTTGAAACCATGAAGTTTAGGTTTCTAAGCCTAATGGATCTAAGTTTTGACGAACTTTGGACCAAACATCAAGACAATGTGATGGAAGGACGAACTTTGGGTTTTCAACTCTTAGAAGCTCTAGTTTGGAAGAACTTTGGTTAAAACAACAAGACAAACTCTAGAGAAAATGAACTTTTGATTCCCAGCACCATAGAGCACTAACAAGTTCATGTTTCGACCAATCTTGACTCAAATGTCGAGACAAACTCGGGAAAGGACGAACATCTAATTTTAAAACCGTCCGAAGACTTACCAGGCCAAAGGTTTTGCCGAACTTTGAAGGCAACATACTTCGGATTTCTAGCTCTCCAAAATACCGATGGGTCCAAGTTTGGATGAACTTTGGCACAAGATTCGAAATGAACTCTTAGGAAGGGAAAACTTTGAGTTTGCAGTCCTCCAAACATCTAATGGGTCAGAGTTTGGTCCAAACGCTAAGACAGACTTCAAAAAGAACAAATTTTGGATTTCTAACTCATCAAAGCTCGAAAAGGGTTAGAAAGGACGAAATTTAGGCTTATCGCTGTCCGAACTCTAGAAAGGATTAACATGTACACAAGCATCTAGACACGCTCTGGAAAGGATGAACTTTGGGTTCCTAACTCTAAAAAATTCTAACAGGTCAAATTCTAGACGAAATGGACTCTTCAAACCACGAAGTTCAGGTTTCTAAGCCAAATAAATCGACGTTTGGACAAACTTTGGACCAAACGTTGAGACAGTATGACGGACAGACAGACAGACGAACTTCTAATTTCTAACAATCTGAAGCTCTGGTTTGGGAGAACTTTGGTTCAAAAATCAAGACAAACGGCTGAAAAAAAATGAACTTTTGATTCTCAGCACGATAGATCTCAAACAAGTCTATGTTTTGACGAACTTCGGCACAACTGTCAAAACAAACTCTAGAAAGCACAATCTTTTGGTTTCAAGACCTTCCAAAGACTTACAAGTCCTAGTTTTTGGCAAAATTTGAAGGCACCGATCTTTGGATCTCTAGCCCTCCAAAGCTCCGACAGATTTTGAGAAAATAAACTTTTGCACAATAGAGCTCTTACAAGTCTATGTTTCGACGAACTTCAGCACAAATATCGAGATGAACTATGAAAAGGATGAACTTCTTTTATATGAACCAAGTGACATCAATCATAGAATATACTTCAATGAAGATGTGAAGAAAATATTGTTGAAACTATCAAAAGATATTTCAATTCATGCCACATTGAAGAAGAATGAAGTTTCATGTTATAAATTTTGGGTGGATTATAATTGAGAGTGATTTCGAGTTATTGTATTTCATTAATGTATTTTAAGATTTTTTATTTACATTAGGTTACAATTACATCATGGTTATGGCCATTAAGTATGAATGTTACAACTCTTGGAATGCCTTTAATAGTTTCATGCTGAGGCTATATAAAGCCATGTATGTTGTATTTGTAAGTAGACTTGAAAAAGATAGTAGAAGGAGCATTTGTGCTTTCTTTTAGCCAATGGCTAAGTTTTTTGCAATTCTATGTAGTTTAGGTCGCACGTAGAATCATTCAAGCTCGACATGATCAATCTTGCTTGTGGAGTGATTCGAATCTCAAACAAGTGTTCTTGCATGAGATATTGATCAACAAGAATCATTCAAGCTAGACATGATCGATCTTGCTTGTGGAGTGATTCGAATCTCAAACAAGTGTTCTTGCGTGAGATATTGATCAACAAGAATCATTCAAGCTAGACATGATCGATCTTGCTTGTGGAGTGATTCGAATCTCAAACAATGTTCTTGCCTTGAGATATTCGATCAACAAGGTAATCTGAACCTTACTCCCCTTGTAGTGATTTCCATATATCAGAACGTATGAAGCCTTGAGCGTAGGTATTAAGACTGTATTGCTTGAAACGCATGAAGCCTAGGACACAGGATGACAAGTTTATGTCTTGTACCGCAAGTCCTAAGGGGAGTGTCTTGGAGAACGAATTAAGAAACATAACAAGAATTTACAACAAGAACAAGCACAAAAACAAGAACATGAAAAGAAAAAGTGTGGTACCCTAGCATATCAAGGACATGATTAAGAGCCTACAAGTAGGCTGCTTATTGAGTCTTGTACTCATTCCTTATTCTCCATTTTTTTTAGGAAGTAAGGAGCTGGTCGTGGTTGGGAGCGGACTCTAGAGCGGGTGCCATAGACAAACCTCACCCGTCGTCCTTCAACCCTTTTGTGTCGTCCCTTAACTTGTGTTTTAACTGTTGCATTGTGTTTTAAAATACTTTGTATCATCTTTATTTTGATATAATGTTTGATATGTTTTAATTTTTTGTTGTTTTATTTTGTTAAAAAATTTACTCGTCTTTTAGAGTCATCGAGTCAGCCCAGTCCTTACAGAGTGGTATCAGAGCCCAAAGTTTCTCTATGGCCTAGCTCAAGAGGACGCCCTACCGAGACCAGGTAAGTATGCCTTAAGACTCTTAAAATTAAGTATGCCTAGAACTTTAAGTTATTAGGCACATGATCATTGGTTTATTATTTAAGATAAGACTTAAGATAACGTAAAGACCCCAAGGAAAAGTAAGTAACCTTTTAAGTGTTCTTCCTGTACTAAGAACATGCAACCAAGAAGAGAACACTATCTATGCAAGGAAGCCGAAGGATGACTTCAAAGAATTCCACAAAAGGAGCTCCTAAAAAAGGAACGGCTCAGCCCAGACCGTAGAAATAGTAACTCAATAAGAGCCTAACCCAAGTCAAGCTACGCTTTAAGGACAGTCCCCCTTCATGTTCACTAGAATCTCTACCATCGTTCATGAAATCAACCTTGGAAACTCAGGCTAGCCATATAGTAAAGGCTCCTAAGGCAATTCAAGGAGTGCAAGCCCTAGAAGTTTCCAAGGGACTACGAAAGAATTGTACTATATTAGGAACTTTAGGAAGTTGACCCACCTATAATTGATGGGGGCATGGTTGATTAAGTAAAAGTGAAGGCATGGCTCGAAGCTATAGAGACCGCCTTCCTATATATGAACTGCCCTGAAGAGTACAAAGTTCATTGTGCCACATGCATGCTTAAAGAAGAGGCGCATTTTAGGTGGAAGTCAGCTTCCAAGACTGTAAGCACGGAAGATGGAATCATCCCTTGGAATCACTTAAAGGAGGCATTCTCTAAGCACTATCTCGTAGTGGCCATGTTCACAAACTAAGAAGCCTTCTTAAGCCCTAAACAATGGGAAAGGACTGTAGAAGAATATGACTTAGAGTTAACTAAGTTAACTAGGTTTTTCTTGAAGTTAGTATACACGGAGAAGAAAAGGACTCTCTGTTTCATGATGGGCTTAAGAGAGGATATAAAAGGATTAGTAGCGGCCCATGCCTCAAGTGACTATGCAATTGAACTAAAGGCTGCCACTCCAATAGACATGCACAACCAGAAGAACAAGAAAGTGCAGCAAGTAGGACGCAAAAGAAAACTTGACAAGAATGTTCCAAAGACCCACAAAAGGCCCATAAGTGAAGCAACAAGCGCCAAGCACAAGAGGAAGATAGACCCTTATGCCCTAAGTATAGATTAGTACACGAGGGAGAATGCTTGGCAAGGACTAATGTATGCTTCAGCTATGGAATAGAGGGCCATAAGAGTCTTAAATGTCTCAAGAGGGAAAAACGAGGTAACAAACCGCAAATGACCAAGGACAAGTTAAGAACCAAAAGTAGAACCAACAAGGCCAAGAGGCACCCGAAGAAGGTAAGGATGTACCATAGCTAAGGAAGCCAAGAGTCTTGATCAAGCAGAAAAAGGAATGCCTCTAACCTTGACTTTTTAACTCATGTATTCCCCATAGAAACCCATGTAGATGCCATGTTAAGTGGTTTCCTTCAAAGGAACCTAAGACTCTAAAGGACCATAAGGTTATTAAGGAAGATAATCTAAGATAAGAACAAGGAAAACTCAAAGGATAAGAAACCTATGAAGGACTTAAGCCCTAACGACCCATTGATAAGCTTTATATAAGAAGGAAGAAGGGAAGTCTTCAAGATACAACCTTGAGGAACAAGATTTATTATGATAGGGCTCGATGAGAAAAGAAGATAAGTCCTAAGATATAAGCCAATGCAAGAAAGCTTAGTCGTCTCAACATAGGACGTTGAGATGATAATTGAGAGGAACTAATGCTGAAATAGTTACTTGACCTCAAGATATAAATTAAGGACTAAGGCAACAAGGACAAGGATAAGCCGAAGCAGGGTAAGCCGAAAAAGAACCCCTAAGCAATTAAAAGAGCGGGGTTAAGTATAGACAACCCAACAATAAGGACGCCAGAAATTAAGGACAATGAACTTTCGAGGACGAAAGTTCTTAAGGGGGGAGAATTTGTAACACCCAAAAAATGAAAGAAATTAGATCCAACAAGAATAAGCGGGCCATGTAAGACCCAAATGATCAATAGGGGAGAAATTAAAGGATTAAGCAAAGATGATAATCTCAAACAAGTCATTCTTATACCCTAACAAGTAATGTTAAGGAGTCTAAGACCTCTGGAAAAGGATTGGAAAGTAAAAGGAAGTGAAAAGGCCAAAAAGGTAATTTTTCCAATTATTAAAGATCTTCCGAGATTGTTTGTTCCTTATCTAGAAGGAATTTCATGATGCTCAAGAAGGGAAAAAATGACCAACATGGGATGAAGGATTTTTAGAGAAATTATGGATTGTTCAAGAAAAATAATATTAAAATATTTGAAAAGTGACAAATTACCATAATACCCCTGGAAGAATGGATAATTACGAAAATGCCCCTCTATTCAGAATCCATCTACAGTGGCCATCTAAGAAATATCTCTCGACAGCCGTTGGATCTTCCCCAAATTTGGATAAGATCTAGAAAACGGACAGATAATCACATCCAACGGCTGGTATTCAAAACTAAAGTCGATAAACTCCTGATCGGAGCGGATTTTCTGACGAATTATCCAGAACGTTCAATCTCCGAATCACGACAATTCTGGAGCTTTCAATATCGGTTTAAGCTCCTCCTATAAAGTCGAAAGTAGGGGCAAAAATATAGAACAAGACTCGAGCACCCATTCGAGAGTTATGAGCGTTTAGTTTGTGGGTATCGTACTCACAGGTTTCTTCCAAATTCGAGAGCAATTCTCCACCATTCCTTCTCAAACTTATTCCTATAGTTTCTAAACAAGATTTTCCACAATTTCTATGAAGGAATCGAGAGCTGAAACATTGTAGAACAAGATACCCAAGAGATCAAAAATCTGATGTTTCAGGTGAGTGGCATACCGAGAATAATTTCTCAAAATTAAGGACCCACACTCAAAGACGTTCCTCCAAACTAATTCCTATAGCATGAGGAAAGGATATGGAAGAGGTTCCATGAAGAAATCGGGCCTTGAAAACCCCTAGAATTGGCTACCCAAGAAGAAATTTCCTGTTTTAGCTCCGACGAGGAAAATGATTTTGGACGAACTTTAGAGGCGAATATCTTAGGCTATGATCCACGAAAAGGTAAGAAATCAATCCCAAGCTCTTCCTTGTAATACCATCCTTAAGTTTCATGAAGAAATTGAGGGGAGAAACAAAGATATTGGGGCTGTAGAAGGCCACTTTCAGACAGCGGTGCAAAGGACGCGCGCGTCTTCTTCCTGTCCAGAGGAAGAAGACGATGACGTGGCCGGTTTAGTTGAACCAGCCAGTAAGCCCAAAATCTGACCTTCCCTCGATGTTTCTCAATTTTAACCCCCTTCCAGACCAGTTCTCATGACAAACCTTATGGTTCCAGAAACTAGACACAATAAGGAGTCTATGGAAGGATATGTGAAGTAATTCGGATACCAGAAGCTGAAGAACGGAGGACCCGAACTTCGACGATGAGGTAAGTAGCCACCTTGGACTTTTCTTAAGAAATACTTGTAGGAATCGCTTGAATTTTCATATGAACCCTAAACCAAGTATGACACAAGGATATATGACAGAATACTCCAAAGAACGGTCGACCAAATTACTCGGGATTTAAGGAACATTAAGATAAACAATTAAATGAGCTCCAATACCTATTAAATTTTAATGCTGAGCATAATATATCCTGTTAAGGTTATGTATGGAATTTGGTGGTCATTGGATAAGGATAAGTAGGTAAACCAAGAAACGGAGAAAAATGATCATAATGCCCCTACGGATATCTACCTACGGTTCATGACCAAGATGACCTCCAAATGCTATGAAACTCTATTATAGATCTTATTTTATGATTCTTGATGAGGCGGTGAAGTTTGAAAGCTATTGGAACTCGTTAAGTAGCAAAACCAAGAATTAGGGAAAAATTACCATAATACCCCTAAGGAATACTACCTACGGGTTAAGCCCTAAATGACCTCCCAACATTATGAAATGTTGTATGAATCCTTATCTCAGGATGTTGTATAAGGTAATGAAGTTTGGGAGTTGTTGGGAAACGTTAGATAGCGAAACCAAGATATGGGGAAAAATGTACATCACGATCCACATGACTTTACCTCCTAGGACGACTAATGAGGTACCCATGAAATAAGAGATTCCCCATAGATACCCTTGGTTGCTAATAAGATTCTAAGTGCACAAGGTTACGTTGGGCTTTTCCTAAGAAGAACCTTTAAGTTCCAATCTTGACCCAAGACGTTATGCATAAACCTAGGATCCCCAAGAATACAAGGAAACACCTAGGTTAATGCAGATGGCATGCTTAAGAAGTTGCTAAGATCCATGCCCGAAGTAACCATTATCTCCCATCATGAATTGTACTACGAGATCCCTATTCCTCTTTAGGTGAGACGCCCTGTTATATGTACCACGAGCAGGTTGTCATGATGGACTTATTATTTTCCTCACCTAAATGAGATGCCCTGCAACCCAATATGCCAGTAGGATGCCACGTTTATGATAATGTCACCTATGCACTCGTGGGGAGAAAACTAAGGGTTACTTTGAAAGTGTTTTCAGGACCAAAACACGATATATGACATGACAACCTCTAAGGGTTAGTTCCTAAAAATGAAACAAGAAATCATATTCTAGCTCAAGGTCTAAATATGCTCCAAATCACCAACCATGTCCTATAAGGTCTATTTTATATGACACGAGGATAAGCTCAAGATTTCAAGTTGGTTGAAGCAAGTTTGGAACATAAGCCAAGATGGAACTTAACGAAACGCCTAAAGAAAACATGTCAAGATTCAAGACTCTTCTTGAACCATCTAAAGAACTCCCTAGGAATCTATGACCTTCTAGAACAACTCAAGCTAAGATGATTTCATATGATTACGAATGCATGTTACAAGTTATGCTTCAAGAAAATAAGAATCTTAGAAACTTACAAGATTAAGAATCAAGAACAAGCTATACAACTACCAAGACAAGAAGAATGCTAGGTACCACTCAAAGATGAGGACAAAAGTCCTTAGACATGAAAATTCAAGAATGATAGGTATTACACTAAGCATGTCTAAGTGTGGCCCATAACTCCTACCATGCGGTGCCTTCTAAGGAGGCCTTTTTCCTCTTCTAGGTGAGATGCCCTGCACCGTGTTTCCTTTGTAGGTTGTCATGTTTGGCCTCGTTCCCCTCACCTAGATGAGATGCCATACGCCATGTTATGATTTGCAGGATGCCATGTTCATGTATGCACCAATCACGCGACCTATATGGTCTATGTTAGATTAAGCGACCTTTATGGTCTATGCCATGTTCATGCATGCATCGATCACATGACCTTTATGGTCTATGCCTTGTTCATGCATGCATCAATCACGTGACCTTTGTGGTCTATCATGGGGAGTAACCTATGGCCACAATGGAGTAAGAAGAGAGTTAGTTACCCTAGCCGTGAATCAAGAACCTCTCAAGACCTCCCACGGTACATCATACATATGACTTAGACTACGCTGCTTGGAACGTAAAGAAACCTTGAGCGTAGGTATTAAGACTATGTCGCTTGGAACGCATGAAGCCTCAGACACAGGATGACAAGTTTATATCTAGTGCCGCAAGTCCTAAGGGGAGTGTCTTGGAGAACGAATTAAGAAACATAACAAGAATTTACAACAAGAACATGAAAAGAAAAAAGTCTGGTACCTAGCATATCAAGGACACGATTAAGAGCCTACAAGTAGGCTGCTTGCTGAGTCTTATACTCATTCCTTATTCTCTATTTTTTTCTTCAGGAAATAAGGAGCTGATCGTGGTTAGGAGCGGACTCTGGAGCAGGTGCCATAGACAAACCTCACCCGTCGTCCTTCAACCCTTTTGTGTCGTCCCTTAACTTGTGTTTTAACTGTTGTGTTGTGTTTTAAAATACTTTGTATCATCTTTATTTTGATATAATGTTTGATATGTTTTAAGTTTTGGTTGTTTTACTTTGTTAAAATTTTACCCATCTTTTAGGGTCATCGAGTCAGCCCGGTCCTTACACATAGCAACAAGAAATTTTTTTGAATACATCCTTTACAACTTTAATGACTTACTTAGAAGCATATATCCATATTTTGTTGTTATTTTTATTTTGTTGTCTGCATACAATTTTGAATGATGTCCATGCATGCACCCTAGAGGTATGAGTTTTATTAGGTAGAGTAATATATCATGCATTGTCGAATATGCAGTAGGGATCTTGTGGGACAAGAATTAGGAATCCAATGTAAAATGCTTTATTATGATAAATAAAACAGTAAGGTAAGAGGTGTATTTCTTAAGAAAGTTTATTACAACTGTGAGTTAATAAACTTGACCTAGCAAAAGAATTTATTGGTTCAAAAGAAGTTATTAACCAAGAGCAATTTTAGGATAATTGTTTAGAAGTTATTCGCTAGAATAGATATACGGAAATTGTTAGTCTTTAATTAGTAAGATTTGTTAGTAGTGGCTTCATGAGAAAGTTTAGAAACTTGATGATAAAATTTAGGAGATGATTTGTGCTTTCCCCACTATAAATACTCACGATATGTATGTTATTTTCACAAAAAGTAGAGGAGCTTAAGGTTCCTCTATTCAAAGCTCTCTCCTCTCAAGTTGTTCTTCCTGCTTAAGTTATTTGTTTCGACATATTTCAATCGTGGGTTATTTCAAACATTTGGTATCAGAGCTCCCAGGATGCTGAAACAAATGTCATCACCATGCAAAGTCACGGGAGGAGAAGTGACAACGATAAAGAGTGGAAAGGAGGGGAATGCAACGCTCCAATACCCGTTACTCACGAAGAGTAACTACGCAGCACGGTCGATAAAGATTCGTGTTGACTTATATGCACAATGCGTGTGGGATGCCGTCGAGCATTGTGACATTGAGGAGCGTAAGGACAAGATGACTTTTAGGAAATCAGATCTTGCAGGGGTCCTGTCCTACTAGATTCAATCTTATCTCTTAGTTGGCGTTTTTCAAATTTACGTTCAAATTCAAAGTCTATAAAAGGACTTCATCAATGTAAAGAGAGCATCGATCGTCCGATAGCTCTCTCTTGAATATCAATTGAAGAATTCAGAGAAAAATCATTCTACTCTATAGCTCTCTCTTGAATATCAATTGAAGAATTCAGAGAAAAATCATTCTACTCTATCTCTTATCTTATCTATCTTCTTATGAACGAATTTCTTAGAAAGCTCAGAAAATCAAACCATCTCAAATGCTCTACCGATGAAGAAGAAAGTTCAAATGAACATAGAAGGGGAGAAAATCTCACCATCTCAAATACTGTCAATCAAGAATATCAGATTGCCAGAATCGAAGATCAACTCCAAAATTGGACTATTCCAAAGGTAGATCCTAAAACTATCTACCAAATTTCAACCTTCAATTTTACTCAAAGATCATGCATCAATTTCTCAGAGAAAAACATCCCAATTCATAGCAATAGGGAATCTCTGAATCTTTTTTCAAGATCTCTTATACTCCAACATCGTGAAGAGTTTAACTATCTCCATGTCGGTCTTGTCCAAGTCGCTGTAAAACCATTGTTCAGACTTGGATTAGATATCCCAGTCCTTATCTCCTTACGAGATAAGAGACATGAAGATTTCTCAAATTCTTTGTTGGGAATGGTTCGATCCAATCTAGAGAATGGACTAGTCTATTTCAATTGTTATCCAAATTTTACTTTCTCACTCCACGACCCACACATATTATCAGCTCTCATGCTGGATTTACAATCAAAAAATTTAAACATCAAGGCTGAAACTCATTCTACAGTCGTCATATTCAGGGTTTATTATAAGCTCATGAATACAAATATTTCTCCAAGAGCATTAAGATCCTCACCAAAAGGATCGACTATGCTCATAGAAGCGAATATTGGAAAATCATCAGTGACTGTCCCAAAAACACTCCCTTGGGATCAAATAACCAGAAGCACTCTCTGGAAAATAAAAGATGCAAATCTTCCAAAAAGAAAAGAATCTCAAAACCCAGTCCAAATCATCGAACATGACGATGGAAGCGTTGAAATAAAATTCAGCGAAGAACCTTCGTCAGAGTCGAAAGTAAAAGAATTCCTGAGTTCTAGACCAAGTACTTCAGGAATATCAAGATCGATGTATGACCCCTTAAAAGTAAAAGAAGTCAGTTATGATAAAAAAAAAAGGGCGTCAATCCACTATGAGGATGGCTCAAGGTCTCCAACCCATATGGATATGGATACTCAATCCGTCCACGAAAGTCAGCTAAATGTCATTACGTCTACAAAGAATTTTTTAAAGCAGATTTTATGTCAACCACCAACTCTTCAAAAAGAAATGCCTTCTTCCAAACCTACAAAGAGGCTGAGCGAAATGAATTAAGAGCTCAGTGGTATTCTCATATGGAAGCCATCGAAGAAAATATACCATTCTTTGAATGGTTTGAAGAAAATAGTTTGCAGGTATGCACCTTGACTCAGAGGAGTTGGAAGACTACCAAAAGAGGTGAGGTATATTCGAAACATCCTCCATTAGAAGAAGTCGAATTCGACAACTACTACACAGAAAAGGTCAAAGCTAGTCCTTTCAAAAAAAGGGTAATCTAACCCTAAAGGATATCAAGAATATCCAGCATCAAAACAATTACTCAAAAAAGATTTTATCCATGATCGCTACTCAACTCGAGAGCATCGAGGGAAAAATCTTAAAGAAATCAGGTACTCAGCAGGAACAGGCAAGCAGCTCTGTACCAAAGGTTGATGAGTCAATACCAATACTCAGACCGACAAATCTCGAAATATTTACAAAAAGGATTTCAAAAGAATAGGCTGCAATGGCCAAGATAGAGGAAAAATTGGACAGGATACTAAATCTCGCCATCACGCCTCAAGATTCATCTGTCAATGTCGTTAACAATGACGGCGAGAACCAAGAATCTGAAGACGTGATTGCAAATGAGAGAGAAGAACATTTCTACAAATGAATTGAAAGGATCTCTAGAAGGAGTCAAAATAATACCAGTAATCAGAAAAACTGGTATCCTCAACCGTCTTTTCCGGATATCCAGTTCGAAGAAAAGACACTGCAAACTCAAGCTCATTACGATGGTCTAGCAATCTATGAATGGAATATCATGGATTGTCTGACTATCTGATAATGAATGTTGTCAATGAGATGATGATGGTCGCAGGCGCGTATAAATTACAGGGCCATAAATCCGACCATCAGATAGCTCAAGTTTTAGTAACCGAATTTGTCGGGCAACTCAAAGACTGGTGGGACAAATATCTCGACGAAACAACTCGCCAACAGATATTAAACCACTATGTCGTTAGGCCAACTACTCAAATCATCAAAGAAGAAGGTCCATCAACTAGGACTGAAGTACAACATGAAAGGGTAGAGGATGCTGTCAACACCCTCATATATACCCTCATAGAATTCTTCGTCGGCGACCCTCTAAAATACCAGAAGAGATCCGCTGAGATACTCATGAATCTGAAATGCCCTACCTTAGGTGATTTCAGGTGGTACAAAGACATGTACTTCAGCAAAGTTCTTATTAGAATAGATAGTTCGTTGGAATTCTGGAAAGAGAATTTTGTCAATGGACTACCAAAACACTTCTCAAGGAGATCAAAGATGGTCTTAAGACAAAGTATAATGGAAAAATTCCATGGCAGACTTTGTCATACGGATCCATAGCATCCTTCATCATAGAAGAAAGACTCAAACTTTGTATTGAGTCAAAGATTCAAAACAAGCTCAATTCTTCGATATCAAACAGAAAAGAGCTTGAAAGATTTTGCGATCATATGGATGCAAGGGGATAGAAGCTCCCTCATCCTCCAGACGAAAGAAGGTTAAGACGTATCCAAAACCTTATCATTCATACAGGCGTAGAGAAACATATTGGAATAAACCCGTGCAGTCTCAAAAGCCAACGTATTCAAGAAGAAGGTATACTCCTACAAAACCCCATAAAGGAAAGAAAAGGCAAACTTGCTTCAAATGTCGAGAGGAAGGATCAATGAGTTGGAAATAGATCAAGAGCTGAAAAATCAACTACTGCGACTAGCGCTAACCGACGCAGAACAATCTAGCGAGGGAGAAATCCTCGAACTCCAAGAAGAATCCAATTCATATTCTAGCACAGAATACGAATCAGAACAGGAAGGAAAAAGGACGTGCGAAGGATGCATAAATGTCCTTACAAAGGATCAAGAAATTCTACTCGAAGTAGTAGAAAAGGTTCAAGATCCAGAAATTCAACAGAAAATTGCTCAACGACTTAGAGATGCCATGACAATCTCTAAGCCACCTGAAAGGGAAGAAAGAAATCCCTACAGACTCCAATCTGTTCTCCAAAGATTTGAAAAACCGAGGGAACTCACTACTCAAGATTTACAAAGAGAGATTAATAATCTCAAACAAGAGGTACAGGCGTTAAGATCTGAAACTAGGTAAGAATCTTATATGCTTCGTCAAGAAATTTTCAATCTTCGGGAAAGGCTGCCCGAACAAAGGGAAACGGCGCAACCAAACCTGGACGAAGAAGATTTTCAAAGTTTCTTCGTTGGAGCCATCACCACTTCTCAATATCAAAAATGGTACGCTCTCATTACCTTAAAAATTTATGATTTCAAAATCACACTAAAGGCTCTCATAGATACTGAAGCCGATCAAAATTGCATTCAAGAAGGCCTAATACCTACAATGTATTTTGAAAAAACTACTGAGGGCCTTAGAGGTGCTAACAACAACAAACTCAAAATTAATTACAAACTATCAAAAGTTCATGTTTGCAATGATGGAATTGGCTTCGTAAATTCCTTCCTTTTAGTAAAGGACTTAGGACAAGAGTTAATCCTAAGTACCCCTTTCATTACTCAATTATATCCTTTTAAAATAACTAAAAAGTGGTTAGAGTCAAAGGTGTTAGGAAAGACGATAAAATTTAATTTCCTTTTGCCCATAAGGATTAGTGAAATAAATAACCTTCAAAAGAATACAATTATTCAATCAATAAATGTACTAAATTATGAGGAAAAACAAATTTCTTTTTTAAAGGAAGAAATTTCATTGAAAAGAATAGAAGAACAGATTCAAAATAAGACTGTCGAGTCTAAAATCAAAACTTTACAAACTCAAATAGAAATAAGATTTGTTCAACTATCCCTCATGCCTTTTGAAATAGGAAGCAACACATAGTTGATCTTCCTTATGTCAAAAACTTCGAGGAGAAAAATATTCCTACGAAGGCCCGACCTATTCAAATGAATAGAGAATTACTAACATTCTGCAAAGCAGAAATCAATGATCTTTTGCAGAAGGGTCTTATTAGACCGTCAAAGAGTCCCTGGTCATGTGCGGCTTTTTACGTCAACAACCACGTAGAGAAGGAACGTGGAGTCCCGCGACTGGTAATAAACTACAAACCCTTAAATAAGGTTTTAGAATGAATTAGATATCCAATTCCAAATAAATCAGATTTAATACAAAGAATTTCAAATGCAAAAGTATTTTCAAAATTTGATATGAAATCAGGATTTTGGCAAATCCAGATTTCAGAAAAAGACAAGTATAAAACGACTTTCAATGTCCCTTTCGGACAATACGAATGGAACGTTATGCCATTTGGGCTAAAAAACGCTCCATCCAAATTTCAAAAGATTATGAATGATATTTTCAATCCTTTTCAATTGTTTATAGTCAAAAGAAATGGTTTAGTTGTGTCTAAACCAAAAATTAAACTTTTTCAAACAAAAATACATTTTCTTGGATTTGAAATTCATTTGGGTCTAATTAAACCCATTCAAAGGTCCATTGAGTTTGCCTCAAACTTTTCGGACCAAATTACAGATAAAACCCAACTACAAAGATCTTTGGGATGTCTCAATTATGTGTCTGATTTCTTTCAAAATATCAGACCCATTTGCAAACCACTTTTTGATCGGCTCAAAAAGAATTCAAAGCCCTGGACTGAAGAACACACCAAAAAAGTCCAAAAAATAAAATCCCTTGTCAAGTCAATTCCATGTTTATGGCCGATAAACCCAAGGGATAGTTTGATAGTGGAGACCGACGCATCCGATATTGGATATGGAGGAATCCTGAAACAGTCCCTTGACAAGAAAGAATCCATTGTCCGATTTCATTCGAGAATATGGAATTCTACTAAAAAAAATTACTCACCAGTAAAGAAAGAAATACTTTCAACAGTACTTTGTGTACAAAAATTCCAAAGTGATTTAATTAACAAAAGCTTTATTATCAAAATAGATTCTAGGTTATCTAAATTTTTTTTTAGAAAAAGATGTCAAGAATCTTGTATCTAAACAGATTTTTGCTAGATGGAAAGCCATTTTATCTTGCTTTTACTTCCAAATTTTGCCTATAAAAGGGGTCAAAAACCCTTTGGCAGATTACCTCTCAAGAGAGTTCATACTCTCAAAGAAAGACTCTCCCTAGCTACTCTTCCATCTAGAGATGACCGAAAAGAAAACGTTAAAGAAAGGAAAGAAGCCCACTGCTTCTTCGAAGACCCCTACTCCAATGACATCCGACAGCTATGCGATGGATGCTGGTTTCACATTGGTGACCAGATCTAAAGTAAGGCTTTCTAAAAAACAGGCGGAGGTTATCACTCCGACGAGGCCTTCTGCCTCTTCAACACGGCCATCTGCCGTTACTCCATCGAGACCTACTATCTTTTCCACTTCAAAGGGACCCTCTGTCCCCTCAACCTAATCGGACGCGGTTGTTCCCGTTCGATTCTCTCCAGTTCCTGAAATCAGGACCTATTTTCAAAAATCTATGTCTATACCAGAAGATCTGATAGAACCAGAATACGACGACCCAAAAATCGGCAAAGTCGTTAAAAAGGCCTATCCAACGGGATTCTTTTATATCCCAAAGTCCATTGAAATTACTCATATCCCGAGTCGCGATGGTCCTTCGAAAATCGCGTATTCAAAATTAAAAATTTTCATAGTCATGAACCCGACGTATTGAAATCAAGATCCATACACGGAGAAGACCTTTTCAAAACCCTTTGTTCTTCATTCTTACTCATACAGAGATTATCAGATGGCATGGTTCAATGTCATTTGGTATCAAAATTACGAGCACTCATGGTTTATTCAATTATGTCAGAATGCTCATAAAATTCACTACCCATTTTGGTTCATGAAATGGTGGAAAATCTTTGGATCAGCCAAAGATATATTTCCAGTTCCAATATAGGAATCGTTCCACTACTTCGTTCAAAATATATTCAAAACCCCATTTCCATTAACCATGCGCTTTTGCGTATACTTCCAAATTTCTTGGATTTTAACTTGGAATTTTCAAATTAAAGAAACCGAAGACCAAATAAAATAGGTCTTCAAAACTATCATACAAATGGTGGGATAAATATACTTATACCCACGCAGGCATCAAAGCGGTAAAGGTCTGGCTATCTAAGAATGGCCACCTTCAGGATTTATCCAAGAAGAGGACCTCCGAATTCCTTAATTCAAAGTCGAAGCTACTCGCTGCATTAGCTCAGACAACTTCTGAAGCTAATTTTCAAAAGCTTCTTCAAGAAGCCGCATCAGTCGGTTCGACGTCTTCTCCTTCTATTGTAGAAGAAGAAGATGAAGACACAATTTATATCTCAATGATCCATTTTTGGATTCTCAACCACCTTTGTAAATATCATCATCTCAATGACTGAATAGTCGTTAAACTATTTTAAAAAAAAAAATCGTGAGTGGTGACATATTCCCACTTTACTTCTTCAACTTTCCATCTTTTGGATTTTTATTTTTCCTCTATTATTGATGTATCTTTTCCTACTCTCATCATATTTTGGATGAATAGGGTCTTCCACTTTCATTAAGTAATTGATGTAAAAGAAGTTCCTATTTTCATTGTGAAATTGTGAATATGGAAAATGTATGTAATTACATGTAAATATATGTATTAAATGTTTTAAGCTAGGGTGACAGAGCTCATGTAAATTGTAAGGGCTCAAGTCATTAACCATAGGAATGGTATCAGAGCCACTCATTTTTTGTGAGGAAAGAGGAGTTACTCGATCTTTAAGAGCGGTGTTGCAGAAACTAGGAGGATGATAAGAAAAATTCAGAAGAATTTAGAGTATGTGATAGTTGAGCGAATAACCCTTGTGTTCCAGGTGTAAGACGCGAGAAGCGCAGTAAGTCCGTTAGCAAGCTTGGGTGCTTAGTCATATGAAAAATTATGAAGAAAATCTTATCTACATCCTGACAACTTCATGACTAGCGACAAAACACAAATGCATGAAGTGTTTTAAATATGAAATAAAGAAAATCCTTAAATTCCAATAAAGTTTTTGGACGACAAACAAACAAAACAAAATAAATTTCGAAAGTATGTAAACACAAAATAAAGACTGGACTGACGCCCCGGGACAACCCGTTCCTCTGTGACAATCCCCGTCTCCATCAAGCCCGCCCTTGACCGAGGCCTCGCGCTCCTGAAAAAAAAAAAAAGAAAACATAGCAAGGATGAGTATAAAAATTATACTCAGTAAGCCACTACTTGTAGGCTCTCTTCGCATCTTAGTTTAACAGAATTCCCACAGTTTCCTACATCGGTTCTAGGACATCTGGTTCTAATCTTAGTCCCTTGGGGCTTGCCCCTTGGGTTTCAGCGGTTCATCGTCCTTTCATTAAACGCCTAGAGGTTCCTTACGCCAACCTAATGTGGTCGGTATCTCTCTATAAAGTGCTACCTCTACATGGCTATCTGGGACTACATGGTATCTAGCCTAGGGGTGTGCTGAATACCCCGACGCCCATATAGTCCCCCTATGGGGGGCGCGACCCAACCCGTTCCCATGCAGCTAATGGGCTGTACGACGTGGGGACACATTTCCTATGCGAAATGGCTAAGAGTAGTAAGGACTGATCAAGGACCCTTGGTCCTCCCACGAAGCTAGATACTGTTCTCACGCTAGCAATCTATGAACACTCCGAGGCACCTTCTTGCCTGGTAAACCGTTAAGTTCCTAGGGGAAAATTAAGTCTGGCTGGCACTAATTCCCTAAGCTTATCATAGAAATGGGCCCTAGCAATTAATAGAGAGTGCATGCAATCGTCTTCTAACATCATACTATATAATTCATGCAAACTAGGCATACCGGCTCAACGGGGCAATGACCTCCATCAAGCACCCAGAGCACAAATTTCACGCTCAATGGGGCACATTCATCCATCAAGCACCCGGAACACGGAATACACAATTCCAACATAAATTAAATGCATGCATACATACAGCGGAAGCATAAAGCATCCAGCAACACTCATGTAATTCACCTAATACAATCATAACAGTTAATCTGACCAATAATTTACATGGAGAGCTAATCTGAAGCAAAACTACTAGCATGCATGCAATCCAAGCGAATCCTACAAGTATTTCTTCCTAAATACCAAGTGGTGACTTACCTGGTTGACGCGTCCCCTTTTTGCTAGCATTTCTTTGCCCGTGAGTTGTCCAAAAATACTTATTTCTTTAAATTAGGTCCCTATTCACTTAAAAAAGTATTAGAACTGGAACCGAGAAAAAAATCGGACAAATAGAGAGCAACCGGGCCAAAATGGCTGTTCCACGCGTGGTCACGCACCAGCAGCGCGCTGGGGGTGCGTGGTCACGCGCGCGGGAAGGTGCCAGTCGTAGGCTGCACGCGCGCCCGCTTTCGTGTTGTCGCGAGTCGGCCGGTTTGGTTCGGCTCAGCGCGATCGCGTTTGCAGTTCGGTCCAGCTTGCAGGCGACACGTGTTGTCGCCTTGCTGGAGCTGCGTTGCTCCAACCTGACGGTCGACGCGTGTCCGGCGCCTGTCGCCGCCCTCTGCCGCACACCGGTCGCCCCTTTTTTTTTTCTTTCTTCTCTGTCCTCTGAAAACCGAAACACAATCCCCTTTTCTGATTTTCATATCTTTTGATCCGTAGATCGGATCATGATTTCTTCGACAAAGTTCTAGATCATGTTATGGGCTACGTCTTAGTATTTTTTTTGTAATTTTTGCTTGACTACCGGACGAGTTAAGAACGTCGGAAGTTCACTCACCATTCTCGAACGACTCTTGGATCTCCGCCTTCAGGTTGAGGTCTCGGCAAAACTTCTTCATAGATCATGCGTGAGTTGTTCCTAGGTGAAGATTTCAACATTTTAGGATCGATTCACGTAGGGAAGACTCAGATCTGAGAAATGTCGTTCAGAAACCTTACTTTGCAAAATGTTCTTAGGTCTTGACGGAGCGTCGGCCTTGCTAGCCTCTCAATTCTTGTACTAGTCTCATCTGAAGATGGATTCCGGTGGTGGTCCGTTAATATTCACGACTGACTCCTCTCTAATTTCTCTCTAACTCCTTCTTTCTTTTGCAGGGGATCTGACGGGGTTCTCCTTGGACCCCTATTAAGGCTGGAGGGGCAAAATGATATTTTTTCCCCCTAGTTGACTTCAGCTTTTTTATTTTTTTTCCTCCTTCTTCTCCTAGCGTTACAAATACAGAGAATACAGAAAGTACATTTTCAAAGCTTTGCCTGAGGGAATATATACAGCTTTATCTATAGTTTTTTACTATACTAGCTATTTACTATTTATGACAATTTACTTTATATGTCATTTACAAATATAGCTTTACTATGTATAACCGTTGACTCAGCTATAAATAAGCAGCAGGCTCCATAACCTAACAATTCACCAACTTGGAGACTTATCCAGTCAACCTAGAATTTCATTCTCAAACAATCATGAATATCTTCACTGCACCATACCAATTGAGGTCTTGCACAACCTCAATATTCCAACATCAACACATTTTGTCAACATGTTTGCTGAATTCTTTGCACTCTCTTTCTTCTCAATACACATCACCATCTTCCACTAACCTGCAAGTGAAATGGTATCGCCTTCCATGTTTTATCTTTAAATGATAGACCGAGTTCCTCGCCAACCTTATGACACTCTGACTATCTTTATAAAGAATCTTTTCATGCTGCTTCTTGCTTAATTCTTCCAGATAGTCAATTATTCATAGCGTCTTCTTTCCAGCTTCAGCTATTGCCACGTATTCAGCCTCAGTACAATGCATTTTTTAAGCCTAGACGTCCCATCATCCATGGCTTGCTCACACTTGGTTGTATCCTCCAACTGTAGGGCCTCCTCAAAGGGTTGTGGTTCCCTTTCATCAACAACAGATAGTGTAACGAAGGTACATACATATCTGGTACTCTGATAGTACTAGATGATCTTCTCAACACCAGTTCAGGTGTCACTTGCTCCACGGCGAATTCCTCTGCAGTAGTCTTAGGAGTTTCACGAGTATCTGCTACAACATCACTAGGTGAGTTTTCTTGCAACTCAAGCTCAACTCCCACTTGCTTCGTGGTCTTGGAACCTTGCTCCACATTTGGTTCCTCAACAGTAGTCTTAGAAGTTTCATGAGTATCTGCTACAACATCAATAAGTGAGCTTTCCAACAACTCAAGCTCAACTCCCACTTGCTTCATTGTCTTGGAACTATGCTCCATATTTGGTTCCTCAGCAGTAGTCTTAGGAGTTATGAGTATCTGCTACAACATCACTAGGTGAGTTTTCTTGCAACTCAAGCTCAACTCCCACTTGCTTCGTCGAACCTTGCTCCACATATGGTTCCATTTTCAACTGCAGTTTTTTCAATTCTCTAGCGGTCCTTGTGAAGCTAACTCGTTTCTGCTTTCTCATAACGTAGTTCTCACAACGACCCACATCAACAGATTTCAGATCTTCTAAAACTCCTTTCGCGGCCTGCGTCTTCATTCCTTTCACGCTCATATGCTCAAGTTTATTGTGCCATAGACTTGAATTTGAAGCACTCTCAGCAACAGCAGCTATGTTCATACACCCTACAGGGGTGTATAAGGTTCTAGATTTTGAGCCACGTGCTACCACCGTAGCACCCTTCATAATCTTCCACGAACTCTTCCCTAACTTTGTTGCATAACCTGTGCTGTTCAACTGACCAATAGAGATCAGGTTCTTTTTTAGACCACGAATATATCGGACATCCTTTAATGTCCACTGATTTCCTGCCAGAGTTTTTATGCAGACATCTCCTTTTCCTTTAATCTCCAAATCTTTGATGTCGGCAAGATACACCTTCTCGAAATTTCCAGACTTGAAATTCCGGAACAACTTCTTATTTGGAGACGAATGAAAAGATGCACCTGAATCTAAAATCTAGGATTCAATCGAACTGTCCACGCTGAGGATTAGAGCATCCCCAATGTTTTCAGCTTAATTTATAGAATCATCATCATCTCCAGATTTGTGATTCTGCTTCCTCTTTGGTCTTGTACAACCTATCCGAAAGTGACCTTTTTCTCCACAATTCCAACACGTTACGTTTGGTCTATTTGGAGATTTTTCTCGGTTCTTTGATTTTAATCGCCCATTATTTGGGCCCTTCGGTTTACTTCTTCCCCGTTGGTCAACACTGAGAGCACTACCAGATGAATTTCCAATTTCTCGTTTGTGAGTACTTTTGCTGAGAACTGCATCTCGAATTTCATCAAACTTTAGTTTATCAGATCCTTAGGAACTGCTGATTGCGGCAACAACAGTATCCCACAACTTGGGTAAACATGACATCAAAATCAATGCTTTAATTTCATCTTCGAAATTAATTTCCACCTAACTCAGTTGACTTATGATCATATTGAATTCATTTATATGATCCACAACAGATCCACCTTCAAACATCTGTAGATTGAATAATCTCCACATCAAATACACCTTGTTCATAGCCGACGGTTTTTCATACATATTCGACAGCGCCTTCATCAGATCTGACGTTGTCTTCTCCTTGATGATGTTAAACGCCACGTTTCTGGATAACATCAACCAGATCATCCCTAAGGCTTTTAGATCCTTGAGCTTCCATTGCTCCGTGGTCATGGTATCCGGCATCACTCCCAACAGGGGTTCGTGAAGATCTTTCTGGTACAAATAATCTTCAATCTACACCTTCCAGAAACTAAAATCGGATCCATCGAACTTCTCAATTCCAATATTTGAACTTTCCATCTTCACAGATCGTTGTGACTTCCGCCTAGCTCTGATACCAATTGTTAGGATCACACAACAACACACACACTCGATCTAAATGAACACCAAAGAATAGAATAGAGAAAATGCAAGGAGAACTCTGGCTAAAAGATTTATATTGATGATTTCAAGTATGTACGGTAAGAGAGAATACAGAGAATATAGAAAGTACATTTTCAAAGCTCTGCCCGAGGGGATATATATATGGTTTAGCTTACGATATTTAACTTTGCCAGATATAACCATCTACTATATATAACTATTTACCATATATAGCTTTACCCGATATAGCTTTTTACTATACATAGCTATTTACTATTTATGACAATTTACTTTATATATCATTCACAAAATATAGCTTTACTATGTATAACCGTGGACTCAGCTATAAATAAGCAGCAGGCTTCATAACCTAACATTATCGACATGTTTGGTAACGAGTTCTTCTTATTGTTTATAATAAAAATATAACCATGTTTGATAACGATTTTTTTTAATTAAAAAATATACTTTTGAAACTCATATGGGTATTATGGAAATGCCACTTCATTGTTAACAAATGAGGATACTATCTCATGTAGACCATTAGAATAGTCCTTGGGTTTTAAGCAACATGGTGACTTCCCTAACCCAAGAGGAGCTCAAAGTTAGCACTTTATTAAGCAATTAGGTTACTATCTATTGATAAACTTTAGAATGAGACCTTAAGCAACCTCATTGCGATCTTATGATTAATAAGTAATTTGGATGCTTCCCTAAATTAGAATGACCTTGTGGTGAGACCTTTTCTTTTAAGTAATTAGGAGACCACTTTAATAACATGTATTAAGTAAGCTTATCACACACCAAAACAATGCCAAGGCTCAAAGATTACTCTAAATTACTCTAAATTGTAATCCACCCAAAATTTATAATATGAAACTTCATTCTTCTTCAATGTGGCATGAATTGAAATATCTTTTGATAATTTCAACAATATTTTCTTCACATCTTCGTTGAAGTATATTGTATGATTGATGTCTCTTGGTTCATATCAAGTAGCCTCTACTGCTGTGAAGTGCTGTAAAACATGAGAAGAAGAAGAAACCTCTAATCTAGCCGCTGTTGATAACAGAAAGAAAAGAAGACCCAGAAGCATAGATTAGGGCAAAGAGGTGGACGTGAGAGCTCAAAGGAAGGGAACTTCCATTGAAAAACAGCAACAAAGCGAGATAACTCTCTATTTCCTTATTCTTTTTTCTTATTCTATCAATTTTACATGATTGAGATGCGGGTTCATCTTTTTAATTCAATTTGTATGGAGAGCTAAACTTTATAGGGGAGGTGAGAGACTTTTATATAGTTTAAGTATGTTGACGAAATGATTTTAGTTTATTAAACCGTTATTGTTAATCATTTACATGTGCGTTTAATTAGCTACTTTACATACATATGTGTTCTCTTATTCTGGAGAAGAGGAAGCAATGAAATCCTCCTTAATACTCTAGTTCCATTGCAAGGAGACTTGAAGGTAATATAAGGGATAGGAATAATTCTTCTCCTAGATCATTGTTAATAGAAATTAAAAACGATTATGGAAATAATCGTCATGTAGGACCCTCGGAAGTGGGCTTGGGAATCTATTAAAAGGAACCAAAATCTACCAAAAACTTAACAACTTATCTATTTAATCTCTCTTAGCCAAACCTTCCTCATTATAGTTGATTTTCTCTTTATTTTCTGTTTTTCGACAGCAGTGGCACTCTACTTCAGTTTTGTTTAATTAGTCAAAATCACCCACACCCATTTGAATGTTACTCAAAAACATACTTAATTTTCAACGATAAAATAAACCAAAAAGATAAGTTATGCGGAATTGATAATTTATTTATTGCTTGCTACTTGTGATAGTGTATACTTACACATCATTTTATTATATACATCCATAAGCGATCAGTCCACTAAGCCCTCTAATAGTTGACTCAGAATCTTTTGTAAGCTAGAGTGCTGTCATTGGGATTTAATAATCCTTATCGGAGTGTGGGTTTTACTATGACTCGAGCCATCTGTGATATGATTCCCTCAACTACTACAACTATGTTAGCTCGCTCGAAATGTCTTTGTACTTGTGCTACCCTAGTAATGAGGGTTGACAAGTACATAATTTTTTGAATTAGTGCCTCAACGACCATATTTGCTTTTCAAGGGTAGTACTGGATGTCTATGTCGTAATTCTTCACACGTTCTAACCATTTCTAGGTGAAGAAATACTTTAAACTGTTGTCGTTGGTATATATTTGAGTATTATCTCCATACAAGTAGTGTCGCCAATTTTTTTATGCGAACAATACCGCGACCAACTCTAGATCCTGTTGGGACAATACTTCTCATATTCTTTTAACTGATAGGATGCATATGTAACAACCTAGTACTGTTGCATCAACACACATCCTAATACCTTTTTGGAAGCATCACTATAAATCACGTACCCTTCTGAACTCTCTGATACCACACTAGGGTTGTTACCAACCTTTGATTTAGGTTTTGGAAGCTTGCCTCACACACGTCATTCTATATTAATTGTACGTTCTTCCTTGTCAATTGTGTAAGTGGTGAGGCTATTCTAGCAAAGTCATGCACAAATCTTCGATAGTACCCGACTAACTCAAGAAAACTTCGTATCTCTGTAATCGTAGTTGGGCATTCCCACTTAGTAACCACTTCAATCATGGTAGGATCTATGAACATTCCATCCTTTGACAACACATGTTCAATGAATGAGACTTTTCGTAGCAAAAATTTTCACTTGGAGAACTTTGCGTACAACTTGTTCTCTCTCAATGTGGTTAGAACTTTTCGAAGGTGTTCTTGGTGTGTTTTTTAGTATACTAGGATGTCGTCTTTGAACACGATAATAAACGTTCGGTTCATTAACTCCATGAGTATAGTTAGGGTGTTTGTGAGGCCAAACGACATCACTACTAACACATAGTAACCTTACTTTGTCCTAAATTCTATCTTTGGTACATCCCACTCATTAATCGTAATTTGATGGTATCCTAACTGAAGGTCTATCTTAGCAAATACTGTTTCTTCCCTGAGTTGGTCAAATAGATCTTCAATATGTGGAAGTTGATACTTATTCTTTATCATCCTCTTATTCAGTTCTATGTAATAGATCTTGGTGTGTTTTTCGGATGTGTTCTTGGTTTGTTATTCTTTATCATCCTCTTAGTCTTTTCTGGAGGTGTTCTTGGTGTTTTTTTTTAGTATACTAGGATGTGGTCTTTGAACACGTTAATAAACGTTCAGTTCATTAACTCCATGACCATAGTTAGGGTGTTTGTGAGGCTAAATGACATCGCTACAAACTCATATTACCTTACTTTGTCCTCAATTCTATTTTTGTTAAATCCCTCTCTTTAAACGTAATTTGATGGTATCGTGATTGAAGGTCTATCATAGAAAATATTGTTTCTTCCCTGAGTTGGTCAAATAGATCTTCAATATGAGGAAGTTGATACTTATTCTTTATCGTCCTCTTATTCAGTTCTATGTAATCGATGCATAGCGCATCAAGCCATCAATCTTCTTGACAAACAACATCGCGCACCCCAAGGCGATATGCTAAGACAAATGAAGCTCTTGTCCAGTAGGTCTTGTAGTTGGGCCTTGAGCTCTTTCAACTCTGTTGGATCCATGAGATAAGAAGCTTTGGAAATAGGCGCAGTTCCCAGCTCGACATCTATAAAAAAATCTACAGCTCGAGAAGGGGGGTATTTATTGGGTTTTATGTTCTTAAACTCATAGTTTGTAAACAAAAACATATTCTGTTTTCAATAAAGTTATTATTGATGTTTATTTAGTAAAGATTGTTATTGAATAAAGTGAATGTTACGATCATTAATCAAAATCCATTAAAATAAGAACACTCTGGCTATAGTATGATTACTTAAACTATATGTAGAGACATAAGAGTGGATCAAGTTCAAGTCTATAGTCAAAATGATCTAGAGTACAAGGATAAGGTTGAGTGCCTTATTTTGAGGACACTATGGATGCAGCCCACTTTTGTATATGACCATTAAATTGTACATGCAGAGACGTGTGAGTGGGGGCGTCCTATGCAATGAGTATTGCATAAGATTGGACCATGAAGAAAGTCACTCTCACTTTATAATACCGTTTACTATTGAGACTGATTTTCTTTTCATTCGATAACCTAGGTAACTCGATTTTAATCCTGAGCTAACCATGAACTCCTGTTTATTCAATTATCCTTAGATTTGCATGGGTGAGAGTGGCTCTAGTTTGCCGACTCAATAGGCCTCCCATTTCAGGGGTAAGACTGGGTGAACGGTTGAGGACGTGGGGTGCAAGATGGAATTCACTCCTACCCACTTTTAGGGATAAAAGAGAGGTAGTTCCCTTAAGCACTGACTCTAGGTCTTGAACAAGGGGCCCCACCCTCTCATTGGCCCAAGAGGGATTCGGTTTACTGGTTGGACCACAAACCAATTGTTCATTAGAGGATCAGTGAGACATAAGGAACAAGAAGTAACTTTAGGGGTAAAACGGTAAATTGATCCAGCTCTAGTTACGAACAACCTGTGAAGGATCGACTTACTAATCATGGTTATATCAAATGAACAGAAATATATCTATAGTAAGGGGAGTGCAACTACTAGACTATAGTGGAGAGTCCTAGCAGTTAACGAATGTTGGTTAACAAGGTTAATGAGTTTAGCCGGGTAATCTCAGATCGTTGGAGCCCATGATCTATAGGTCCATTAGGTCCCCCTTCTAGCTCATATCGGACTAAACCATAAAACAGTGTGACGAGTGAGTTCGAAGTGTTCGAAATCAAATTAGAGAATATACGCTAAACATATACGATATATTTAACTTCATTTTGTTTTAATTATGAATTAAACAAAAAGAGAGAATTGGAGATATTTAAATAAAATTTTAATATTTTAATTATAAATAGGGATTCATAATCCATATACCGAAATTGATTGGGATTGACATTTCATTTAAGGTTAAATATTAATTAAATTGTTTAATTAATCATTTAATATTATTTTGATTTGAAATTAATTATTTAAATTACTTATTGAATTAAAATAAAGAAAGTCAAAATGTTGTTGATAATAAGGGGACTTTGAGCAACCCTTTGTGTTGTTGATAATATTTTAGAAAACTTTATTTAATTTTTTAATTTCATAATTTCTTGTAGTGGGCAAAAGGTGGAACAAAAGTTCTTCTAAACTCCTTTTCGATAGCATTGGAGAGTTAGAATCTAAAAGTTCATCTTTTCTCGAGCCCGTCTTCGCGTCTGGATAAAACTTCGACCCAGTAAAGGTTTTGAGGTTCACAAACTCGAAGTTCATCCTTTCTAGAGTTCGTCTTGAAGTTTGTGCCAATGTTCATCTAAACTTAGATTCGTCGGAGCTTTGGAGGGCTAGAGACCCATAATTCGCTGCCTTTTGAGTTCGCCAAAACCTTGACCTTGTAAGTCTTCTGAGGGTTTTCAAATAAAATGTTCGTCTTTTCTAAAGTTCGCCTCAACATTTTGGTCAAAGTTCGTTGACACATGGGCTTGTTAGTGAAATGAATCCAACCATGGATTATTTTCATATACTCGAATGAATAATTACAAGAAACAAGACAAAGAGGATTCAATAGGCCTTTATATTACTTTTTCAAAGGCTTGACAATGTACCGGAAGATACAAAGATGTTTTAGTACAAATATATTTGTAATACTAGTATACAAAGTTAAAGAAGAAAATAGAGTGATAATAAATACCACTTGACTTTAGAAAGTGCTTCGAATAATACAAAGTTAAAGAAGAGAATAGAGTGATAATAAATACCACTTGACTTTAGAAAGTGCTTCGAATAATTCTTGTCTTTTGTAGTTGAACTTCCATTCATGGCTGTTTATGTCATAGGTCTTATTTTCTTCATTTTTCATTTAATAGCTTTTAATTCAAAGTCCTTGGTAACCAACTACCATTATGTTTGGTTAATCATTTTTTACTATTTAAAGACATGTAATGTTTAAGTTTAATAATCATATTTTAATAGAAAAGCCTTATGTTTCTTGGAACTTTACGTGTTATCTTTCTAATTTTGGTGTGAGTTAGGATATGAGAGATCATAGATTCAAAGTTAGATGTAACAGTTATTCATCTATCTAAATATCTAAACAACTCTGTTGGAATCATTCCTTAAGTTAGCTTTATTTGTGAAAATTTGTAAGAATCACAGCAGGACCTTTAACTTTGCAAATTTAGCATTGTTGGCGCTTACCCGTTATAGCGTGGAGCCAAAAATTCATTTTTTCTAGAGTCTGATGTTTGGACCAAAGTTCTTCCAAACTCTTAATAACTAGAGCTTCAGAGAGTTAGAAACCCAAAGTTCGTCCATCCCTCACACTGTTTCGACGTTTGGTCTAAAGTTAAAAAAAAATGCGATCCATTAGGCTTAGAATCCTGAATTTCGTTGTTTGAAGAAACCGTTTCGTCTGGATTTTGACTTGTTAGAGCTTTGGAGAGTTTGAAACTCAAAGTTTGTCCTTTCCAATGTGGGTGTTAATAAGCTTGACTTACCAAAACAAATAGCAATTTTAGGATTTTTAGGATAATTATTGAGTAGTTTTTTTTTATTTGAATAAGTTTAGATTTGTTATTAAGTGGTTATTAAAAACTTGAGGAGGAAGTTTAGGAGATCGAGTGTACAATCTCCACTGTAGGTTCGCACACCCCTGGCCCATTTCCTTGTCGGGCTAGCAAGCTCTGGTAGCTCTCTATGCCAGATACCTGTTAGAAACGGTAGCCGTCACGGCAGCATTAAGTAAAACATAATGAAAGTTATCCTACCTTGTGGTGTACGCGGCCATACCAACGTGAAGGAATACGGGTATCCCCGAATGCATGAGCGCACATTAATGCATGAGGTCCCAATATTTTTCCATTTTCAACATTATTAAATATAACTCCCGCTATCATTTCATTGATATCATACCATTTCTCATATCAGTTATCACATCGTTCATGCTTATATCGAGATTATATTTCATGTTATTTATCGTTCTTCATGTAATTCAAATCATTCTATACATGCAGTTCACAAGACATAACGCAACATTTTCATGCTTTCAACATAACGTTTCATAACGCATAAACTAGCTAAATCTAATTATGCATAAAAATTTACTCCTAATGATTTAAATTATCTATGCCTAATTACACATAAATAGTTTAAATTGGATTCCAAAATTTTAACTTTAAGTCTAATTATGCATAAAAGCTTACTCCTGATGATTTAAACTAAGTCTAATTATGCATAAAAACGTACTCCCAATAATTTAAACTAAGTCCAATACTGATAGAAACTTACTCCCAATAATTTAAGCTAAGCCCAATGCCGCATAGAAACTGACTCCTAATAATTTAAACTAGGCCTCATCATGCATAAATAATTTAAACTCGATTCAAAAAATTTAACTAGCCTGAAGGTAGTCATACATACTAACTTTGAACGCTTTCTAAAAATTGGAACTAGGAAGAAAGAGTCCGAGCAAATCAACCAAAATTTTGGCCTTGAGACGTTAGAAAGTGTACTCTCTGACTATCTCGAACCGTTCATTTAGGATGATAAAATGAAGTGAAGGACCTCCCTTTTTTATAGTGGAGGCCAGCTCGCCACTTCTCAACTTTAGCAACGTGGCACAAAGTTTTGCTTCTTTTATTTATTTTTTTTATTTTTCGTTCATACATCATACACGTCAAGATGAAACTTTCATCCTCAAAAGTGTCTTAATATTCAATTTACTCGGGTACTTCTCCTTGATCTCTTCCCTCTGTTTCTACATAGTTTCTTTCGTTTATTAGTCTTGTAAAGATCGTTTTCCTTGTACATGTTTTTTTTTTCTTTCTTTATGAGCATCACGAATAATCTTTAATGATATTTTTTTACTAAAAAATTTTGTGCCACCTAGTTGATTTCACATGAGAAAGTTGCAATAGACCATCATTTTTTTTTAGGAAATCTGACATGAGTTCTGTAACGCCCCTAATTTTCTTTAACCTAATTAGTGACGTCACCCATGCATACATAACTCATTAATCCGAAGCTCATCATAAATAACCTTGTAAACAAAACAAAGTCTTTCATAAACCTTCGTTAATCCAAAACAACTTATCTCCAATAACTAAATTTAAAAAATGAATCTAAATAAAGCAACACTCAATGCTAACTTAAAATAGTCCAATAAACGTAAACTCCTAAAAAAAAAATATCCCATCTCTAACTTCCATGGTGGCCTCAGCTCCGCCATCAACCGTACATTGGCACCTTGCCTTTACTTGAAAAATGTAGGTAGCACGTGGCTTGAGTATTTTATAAAATACTCAATAAGTCACCCCACTGTTGGGGTTAGGAATGCAAACACATGCAACATATAAGAGGGACCTAACTTTGCATAAACTTTTCATAGCCTTGGGCGCTTTTCTATTCCAAGTAGGGTTGGATGTGTGGTACTCCTTCACACATGGCCCATGTACGTGTACATGAACCCATCAGGCGGGCTCGTAAACATACCCCCTGGGCCTGACTTGGTCGGGTAAAACGTGTTACACGTAGCCGGACACCACAGAACAGAAAAGGGCCCGCATGATATCATGGCGAACATAAGTATTGTATTTCATCCTTTCGTATCATAAAGGGGAAGAATCCCGATGCACGTGACATACATATATGCATGAGGTCCCTTAACATATCTAACATGACATTACATAAGCAGTGCTAACATCGCATTTACGTTTCCTACATCACATGCATCTCACATGACTTACATTACATGACATATTACATAAACATTCCAGTTGCATAAACATCTCATGACATGACTCGATAATTCTACGTGTATCTAATGGCATCAATCAACATATTCATGGCATATAATACTAACATCTCATCCATGACATAACATAAACCGTCAACAGCCAACACAAGTTCATACATCACATAACAAACACAATCTACGGTCAATACAATCTATACATCACATAATCATATCACATAAAATATGGTGCATGCAGGGGCCACAGGGCACGCACCATCATACAACACGTAGAAAGCTAACTCCAACAATAAGGTCATTTACCTCGATGGTCTTGGTTGAAGTCACTCTCAACGAGCTAGTCCCAGCGGTTAAATACGTCCTATGATAACCACATAAGAATTTAGAACCTTTCATAAGGTACCCTAGCTAAACCTCATGCTATTTACCAAAATAAACCCCCGACCTAAGCTGTCTTTAACGTTTAGGGACCATACTGACCTCGGATGGTAAAGCTGAGGGTAGAAACTGTTGAGTTATGGAGTCTGCTCCCTGTATTTATAGCTTGGTCAACGGCTATATCCGGTAAAGCTATATTTGGTAAAGCCATATATGGTAAAGCTATATCCGGTAAAGCTATATATGGCACATAGCTATATTTAGTAGACTGAACCATATATATATCCTGTCCAGTAAAGCTTTGAAATGTACTTTCTATTCTCTGTACTCTCTCTTGTTGTACATACCTGAAGTCATCAATACAAAAAAATCCTTTTAGCCAGAGTTCTCCTTGCAACTTTTCTCTATCCTTTTCTTTGTGTTCATCTAGATCGAGCGTGTGCGTTGTTGTGCGATCCTAACAATTGGTATCAGAGCAGGCAAAATTCACCACGATCTGTGAAGATGGAAAGTTCAAAGATTGGAATTAAGAAGTTCGATGGATCCGATTTCGGTTTCTGGAAGATGCAGATTGAAGATTATCTGTACCAGAAAGATCTTCACGAACCTCTGTTGGGGGTGAAGCCGGACACCATTACCACGGAACAGTGGAAGCTCAAGGATCGACAAGCCTTAGTGATGATCCGGTTGACGCTATCCAGAAACGTGGCGTTTAACATCATCAAGGAGAAGACAACGTCAGATTTGATGAAGGCGCTGTCAAATATGTATGAAAAACCGTCGGCTATGAACAAGGTGTATTTGATGCGTAGATTGTTCAATCTACAGATGTCTGAAGGTGGACGTGTTGCGGATTATATAAATGAATTCAATATGATCATAAGTCAACTGGGTTCGGTGGAAATTAATTTCGAAGATGAAATTAAAGCGTTGATTTTGATGTCATCCTTACCCGAGTCATGGGATACTGTTGTTGCCGCAATTAACAGTTCCCGAGGATCTGATAAACTGAAGTTTGATGAAATTCGAGATGTAGTTCTCAGCGAAAGTATTCGCAAACGGGAAACTGGAGATTCATCAGGCAATGCTCTCAATGTTGATCGAAGGGGAAGAAGCAAATCAAAGAACCGGGGAAAATCTCCAAACAAACCCAACGTAACGTGTTGGAGCTGTGGGGGAAAAGGACACTTTCGGACAGATTATACAAAATTAAAGAAGAAGCAGAATCATAAATCTGAAGATGATGATGATTCAATATACACAACAGAAGATGCTGAGGACGTTTTAATCCTTAGTGGGGATAGCCCAGCTGAATCCTGGATTTTGGATTCAGGTGCATCGTTTCATTCGTCTCCAAGTAAGGAATTGTTTCGAAATTTCAAATCAGGAAATTTCGGGAAGGTGTATCTTGCCGACAACAAAACCTTGGAGATTGAAGGAAAGGGAGATGTCTCCATACAAACTCCAGCAGGAAATCAATGGACATTACAAGATGTCAGATACTTTCCTGGTCTCAAGAAGAACCTGATCTCTATTGGTCAGTTGGATAGCACAGGCTATGCAGCAGAGTTTGGAAAGAGTTCCTGGAAGATTGTGAAGGGCGCCATGGTTGTTGCACGTGGCACAAAATCCGGAACCTTATACACTACTGCAGAGTGTATAAACATGACTGCTGCTGCTGAGAGTGCTTCCAATTTAAGTCTATGGCACAATAGACTTGGACATATGAGCGTCAAAGGAATGAAGATGCTGACTGCGAAAGGAGCTTTAGAAGGCTTAAAATCTGTTGATATGGGTCTTTGTGAGAGCTGCGTTATGGGCAAACAGAAACGAGTTAGTTTCACAAAGGCTGCTAGAGAACCGAAGAAGGTGCAGTTGGAAATGGTCCATACAGACGTCTGGGGACCATCTCCAGTTTCATCACTTGGTGGATCAAGGTACTACGTCACCTTCATCGATGACTTCAGCAGGAAGGTATGGGTTTACTTTTTAAAACACAAGTCAGATGTGTTTACCACCTTCAAGAAGTGGAAAGCTGAAGTTGAAAATCAGACCGGCTTGAAGATCAAATGCCTGAGGTCTGACAATGGAGGAGAGTACAACAAATCAGAGTTTATAACATTTTGTGCAGCTGAGGGAATTAGATTAATAAGAACAATTCCCGGTAAGGCAAGACAAAATGACATTGCAGAAAGAATGAACAGAACATTGAATGAGCGAGCAAGAAGCATGAGGATTCATTCTGGATTGCCAAAGACATTCTGGGCTGATGCTGTGAACACAACAGCATATTTGATTAATAGAGGGCCGTCAGTACCCTTGAAGTTCAAATTGCCCGAAGAAGTATGGACAGAAAAAGAACTCAAGTACTCTCACTTGAGAACCTTTGGTTGTACTGCGTATGTCCATGTTGATCCAGAGAAGAGAGATAAGCTTGATGCTAAGGCCGTGAAATGCTACTTCATAGGCTATGGCTTTGACATGTTCGGGTACAGGTTTTGGGATGAGAAAAATATGAAGATCCTAAGACACTGTGATGTGACCTTTGATGAAAATGTCATGTACAAGGACAGAGAGAAGATAAACTCTGAGACTACGAAGCAAGTGGGAGTTGAACTTGAGTGGCAAGAAAATTCAGATAGTGATGATACAACAGAAGCTCAAGAAACTCCTGATCCTATTGCTGAAGAATCAGACGTGGAGCAAGTTGCACCTGAGCAGGTGTTGAGAAGATCATCCAGAACTACCAGAGCACCAGATAGATATTCAACCTCATTACATTATCTGTTGCTGACTGACGAAGGACAACCAGAGTCCTTTGATGAGGCCCTACAAGTGGAAGACTCAACCAAGTGGGAGCAAGCCATGGATGATGAAATGAGCTCACTTGAAAGGAATAATACGTGGGTGCTGACTGAGTTGCCCACAGGAAAGAGAGCTCTGTTAAACAAATGGGTGTTCAAAATCAAGGTTGAACCAGATGGCAGAAGGAGGTTTAAGGCTCGGTTAGTAGTTAAAGGATATTCACAAAGAAAAGGCATTGATTATGCTGAGATCTTTTCTCCAGTTGTGAAATTAACTACTATCCGAATTGTACTGAGTATTGTTGCATCAGAGAATTTGCACCTTGAGCAAATGGATGTAAAAACAACATTTTTACATGGAGATCTAGATGAGGAGATCTATATGCAACAACCCGAAGGATTTGCAGCTTCAGGCAAGAAGCACATGGTGTGTAAGCTCAATAAGAGCTTGTATGGACTGAAACAAGCACCGAGACAATGGTACAAGAAGTTTGACACCTTCATGAGCAAGAGTGGTTTCCACAGAAGTGAAAAGGATCAGTGTTGCTACCTCAAGAAATACACTGATTCTTATGTGTTTCTACTCCTGTATGTGGATGATATACTAATTGCTGGATCAAGTATGAGGGAGATAAACCACCTGAAGGCAAGCTTGTCTTCAGTATTTGAGATGAAAGATTTAGGTGCAGCGAAGCAGATCCTTGGGATGAGGATTTCTCGAGATAGATCTGCTGGCACATTAAATCTATCCCAAGAGCAGTACATTGAGAAGGTGTTGTCCAAATTCAAGATGAATAACGCTAAACCCAGGACTACCCCCTTGGCAAATCATATTAAATTGTCAAATGGGCAATCTCCCAAGACAGTTGAGGAACGTGAGCACATGGCATCAGTTCCGTACGCTTCTGCAGTTGGGAGTTTGATGTATGCTATGGTCTGCACTAGACCTGACATAACACATGCAGTGGGAGTTGTTAGCAAGTACATGGCAAATCCAGGGAAGCAACATTGGGAAGCTGTGAAGTGGCTTCTGAGATATCTGAGAGGTACATCCAATACTACACTTTGTTATGGTAATGACAAAGTAGTTCTGCAAGGTTTTGTGGATGCTGATCTGAGTGGAGATGTAGACTCCAGTAAGAGCACATCTGGGTATATCTACACTATAGATGGAACAGCAGTGAGTTGGATGTCCAAGCTTCAGAAATGCGTTGCTCTTTCATCTACTGAAGCTGAGTACGTGGCCATAGCTGAAGCTGGAAAGGAGATGATATGGATGACAGACTATCTAGAAGAATTTGGCCGGAAGTAATGTAAGAAAATCCTTTATACAGATAGTCAGAGTGCCATACAGTTGGTGAAAAACCCAGTCTATCATTCAAGGACAAAACACATTAGAAGACGGTACCATTTCACTCGCAGGTTAGTGGAAGAAGGCGATATGTGTTTGGAGAAGATAGAGGGTGCAAAGAATCCAGCAGACATGTTGACAAAATGTGTTGATGTTGGAAAATTAAGGCTATGCAAAGCCCTAATTGGTATGGTGTAGGATCAGTCTCCAAGTGGGAGAATTGTTGAGTTATGGAGTCTGCTCCCTGTATTTATAGCTTGGTCAACGGCTATATCCGGTAAAGCTATATTTGGTAAAGCCATATATGGTAAAGCTATATCCGGTAAAGCTATATATGGCACATAGCTATATATAGTAGATGGCTAAATCTGGTAAAGCTATATTTAGTAGACTGAACCATATATATATCCCGTCCAGTAAAGCTTTGAAATGTACTTTCTATTCTCTGTACTCTCTCTTGTTGTACATACCTGAAGTCATCAATACGAAAAAATCCTTTTAGCCAGAGTTCTCCTTGCAACTTTTCTCTATCCTTTTCTTTGTGTTCATCTAGATCGAGCGTGTGCGTTGTTGTGCGATCCTAACAGAAACAGCTTCAGAAGGGTCGAAAACCTTGGAATCGATATATTATAGTGATATCGAGTAACCAAGTCGAGCTGCCGAGCCGACCAACTAAGCCGCCAAGCCGAGCTACGGGATTTGACGGAGCCAAGCAGCGGGTTTTGACGGAGTCGAGACGCGGGTACACGTCAAGCCGAGATGAGCTGCCACGGGATACGCGTGCAAAGCAATACACGCGTTTGCTGGTCTCGTATTAGGCCGGAATGAGCGCGGCCCGTGTTCGTCTATGGACTAGGCTAGAGACGAAGTAGCCCGACCCGAATCTTTCGTCGTCCTTACCTGAAAGACCTTGATAACCCTAAACGAAGGTGCGCCGCTGCCGTTGCCGATGACGACACAGTCTACCCACTTTCGATGACGATGATGTGGCGTCTTCCTCCTTCAGTTCCGGCGACCTACCTTCTTCAACGTAGCGATCTCAACGTCGATGCTTACTTCCACCCAATTTCTTTCTCCGAAACAGCAACGCTAATCGATTCCGAGAACTCCTCGAAAAACCAGCGGACCACCCACACGTTTTTTCCTGGCTAACCCTCTCGTTTTTTTTTTTCCGTACTCTCAGACACCCTCGAAAATCCTAAACGTTTGGAGAGCAAAAGTTGTTTCCAAGGAAGGAGGAGAGTTGTATATGGGAATATAAAAGGTCTTTATGACTTTTCCATTAAGGTAGTAACTTCCTTGTTAGAAATCGCACATTTTCTAACGAGAATAAATGCTAGCATAATATCTTTTTATTTTGGCAGCAAAAATAAAATCTTACCATAAAATCTAAAATAAATAAAACAAAAATTCGAATCCTTACACGTTCTTTGCATATATCCATTTTATGATATTAACCTTCGCATTTCCAATTATTATACATATTTTCTTTTCGTCCTAATTTGTTACCCTTAAAATGTTAAAACCTAAAATATTACTTAATTTTGAAGGGGTTTTGAGTAGAGTGTGTTTTGAAATTAGAGCGGTTTGAGTGAATTTGTTTATTGATCGAGTTGAACAAAATCTAAATCCAGACAAATAAATGTCAAACGAACGGAAAAAGAAGTATCATTCATTGGTCACGGACCAACATATGCACAAAGCTGTCGCATGCACAGATATCATGTGAGGCTACATACGCGCAAAGGCGGTCGCATGCGCAAAGTTGGTATGAATCTCGATTTGGGTCAGACGCATAAGGTGCGGGTTACGTTTGAGTCGGACACAGGAAGTCGAGTCTGAAATTCATAACTTGTATCTCCACTAGATGGCTGACGCTCTACCTTTCTCTTTTCGCAAATCGTCATCCAAAAGTATGACGCATGTTTGTGGTCAATGCCTTCGAATCATTTGATATAAACCAAGAGACATCACTCATAAAATATGCTTCAATGAAGATGTGAAGAAAATATTGTTGAAATTATCAAAAGATATTTCAATTCATGTCACGTTGAAGAATAATGAAGTTTCATGTTATCAAAAGATATTGTTAGAGTTATTGTATTTTAAGACTTTTATTTACTTTAGGTTACAATTAAATCATTGTTAATTATGGCTATTAAGTATGAATGTTACAACTCTTGAATGCCTTTAATAGTTTTAGTTTCATTTTGAGGCTATATAGAGCCATGTATGTTGTATTTGTAAGTAGATCTGGAAAATATATAAAAGGAGTATTTGTGCTTTCTTTAGCCAATGGCTAAGTTTATTTGCAATTCTATGTAGTTTAGGTTGCATGTAGAATCATTCAAGCTCGACATGATCAATCTTGCTTGTGGAGTGATTCGAATCTCAAACAAGTGTTCTTGCATTGAGATATTTGATCAACAAGAATCATTCAAGCTAGACATGATCGATCTTGCTTGTGGAGTGATTCGAATTTCAAACAATGTTCTTGCCTTGAGATATTCGATCAACAAGGTAATCCGAATCTTACTCCCCTTGTAATGACTTCCACATATCATAACATCTTTAGACCCAACATTTTTTCATTACCTACTTCCTCTCAAAATGTTGGGGTCTCACACCTACTTCCTCTCAAATTGTGTTATCTGAATGGTCACCTCGTCACCTCATAATTAATAAGTGAACTCTATGGTCACTTAACTGCTAGTAAAATCAATTCTCATGCACATAACATAAAACATATTATTCAATTTCAACTATATTCTCAATGCCTCTAGGAGGCTCTTCCAAAATCAAGAAGTAAATTGAACATCCCTATTTGACACAAGGGAGACTAGTACGCCATGTAATCATACGACTTCCTTTAGATATATCTATGCCAACCTACCAACTGATAGGTTTGCTTTCCAGATATGAAATGTGTCGATTTGGTCAACCGTATACCATGCCCCATAATGCCGTAAATCCTTTTCTTGATTTAGGTAATTTGGTAACGAAGTTCATGGGTACATTTTCCCATTTTCATTGAGGCACATTTAGAAGTAGTAGCAATCCAGGAGGCTTCTACCTTAATGCCTAGACTTATTGAAACGTTAGGCACTTACTCATGTATTTTGCAATATTTTATTCATCCCAGGCAACCATTAGCATGTCTTCGAATCGTGATACATCTTTGTAGCTCTGGGATGATTCTTATATGTTTTCTCATGGGCTGCATATTGAATTTTCCTTTTGATCTCATTGTCATTAGGGACGCACATACGGTTTTGCCACCTCAAGTCTCTACTCATTCAGACTCTTGTGGGCATATAACCTTAGCAAATAAAGGATCTTCTCTCTAAGCTATAGCGACTTTCTGCTTTAGAGTCGAATGAATTATCATCTAAGCTAGCTGGGTCATCCTTGCCTGACCTTAACCTCTATTTAAGCTAATTTAAAACGTACTTGATTCTCGTCCGTCTTATAAGCACTACTGATGAATGAGTCATTTCACAACTCAGAGCTTCAGTGAATGCCAAGGTGGCATAATATCTATGTTATAATCCTTCACCAACTCAAACCATCTTCCTTGCTACATATTTAACGCCTTTTGCATAAATAGGTACTTTAGACTCGTATGATCTATATATACTTGTATGTTTTCACAATACCTCCATATCTTCAGAGAAAACACCAGATAATTACGTTCATAGTCCTTCAATTGTCGCGATGCATTACTTTAAAACACCAGACAATGACTCTTTCATTTTACACGAGTACACAATTCAAACCTCTCTTCGAAGCATTACTTTAAATCACCAAATTCTTAGTGCAATTAGGTATAGTGAGTACTGTGCCATCACCAACCACTTCTTGAGCTCCTAGAAACTCTTTTAACAGGCTTGATTCCACTTAAAAGTCTTCCCCCTCTTAGTCAACTTAGTTATCTGTATTGCAATCTATGAATAGTCTTGAATAAATCCCTTTTAATATTCGATCCGATCAAGAAAACTTCTCACTTTTGACACCATGGTTGGACAATACCAACCTTTAACTATCTCGACCTACATTGGATCTATAGCAATGAAATCATTAGACGATGGACAATAGATTCAAAAATTAGGTGAGACTAGAAATTTGACACGAGCCGGCGCAAACCCTTGAGTTTGTGAAGGAGAAAATTCAAATGAATTCGCCATGGGGATGTGAGGAAATACTTTTTGTTTCCAAATTAGTTGGGTTTGAGTGAATTTGTTTATTGATCGGGTTGAACAAAATCTAAATCACAAAATTAGTATTTGGGTTGAACTTTGAATACTCAACCTTGGCATTTCAAGGATTTTATTAAGGATCCAAAGACACTTTTAATAATTATTTTATATTATTTTTTTATCAACAATGTCTAATATCCCAGTACACCGATCTGAAATTTTCTACTTAATCTAAGGTCGCTATTGTACACATATCATGAACATTGAAGGTAGAAATACTTCATTTGAACTTTCATAAAACATAACTTTCATCTTAAAACACAACCATGAACTTAGGTGTTCGAAAAAATCTTTATAACGAAACCAAAAAGAACTAAATAAACTAAATGAATGATTAAATTAAAACATCATATTCTAACCAAGTCTAAGAAAAATAAATGCGACTACCCTATTCATGTGTCATGGTCTCCAGTTGCGATGTCGTCGTCTGCCATAAATGAAGAACTTGTTTTAACATGAAATAGAAGTAGCACGTAGCTTAAGTATTTAAAAAAATATTCAATAAGTGATTCCCCTATTGGAGTTAAAAAAGTAATTTCTCTAAGAAATTCTCCCCTGAGACCAAGTGTGAACGTGGGATGAGAGGCTATGCAAAGAATGATTCAAGCGCGTGTGTAAGGGGGAGTCAAAGGCTTTCCAATTCAATAAACAAGTTGGTTTGGTGGGAAAATAAAAGGAGTAGGACTGTAATTTCATTCAACTCATATAAAAGGAGAAGCAATGAATGAAAAGAACCAAGCAAAGACCCTTGTTGATGATGAAGAGAGGTTCTTCATTTCAAGGTTTCTAGGTTTCCATGTTAACACGATATCATCACCGGGTGAAGATACCCACTTTGATGGCTCACATCTACCTCCCACGGAGGTCAACCCGCCCGTTGACAAATCGGTACGCTTTCTTCTTTCAAAGGAGGCAGTAGAAATTTTTTTAACGAGCCCAATCCTTAACTTCTAACGTTTTATATAATATGTTTCTTGAATTTTTTTATTTTGTAGGGGCAAGAAGAAAGTGTGTTGGCCAAACGTACTCCTCCACCGCCGCCGCCGAGCAACGGCGACAGTGGTCAGACAAACTTATCACCGGTGGGTGGCATTTTGCGATTTATAGCCACTTATAACGTGGGTGGATTAGTGTAAAACCATTTGGATATAGAAGTCAAAATTCATGTAATTTAAATAAAAATAACAAAAATAAGGTAGAGAAATTTGACACGTTGGCATTGATGTGTGCAAATATGCACCTATTTTAGAATGAACCGTGTGGCCTTTCTGCTCCCTCTTCTCTTCCTTCATGTCTTTTTACACAACATGAATGTGACACTTCTAAGTTGTGTTTCGAAAGTATATTACAGAGACCGTTTTGTAATACTCGATAAGTTAATTCAAGTAAGTTTAAGTGTCCGAGTAAGATTTAAGGAAATCAAGAAATGGATTAATACAGAGACCGTTTTGTAATACTCAATAAGTTAATTCAAGTAAGTTTAAAATGTCCGAGTAAGATTTAAGGAAATCAAGAAATGGATTAAAAGACCTAAGAAAAGTTACAAGGGCTCGAGGAAGAAAATTTCAATGCCCTACCAAGATACTTAAACATCTAAGCCCTTTGGATAAGGTTTAGAAACGAAAAAGTAAGCAAAAAAAAAAAAAAAAGATACAAAGGGATTCAGGATGATCGAGACCAAAAAATTAAGGGGTGAGTTTTAGATAATTTATGGATTTTGTTGAAAAATAAAATAAAATAATAATAAAAAAAGTTAAAATGCCCAAAATAACCTTGAAGTTCAAGATAATTACAAAAATACCTTAATTATGAAAATATCGGCAACATATATTTGGCTAGCCTCAGAAAATTGATTGCATCACCAAATACAACCATTTGATCGAGCAAAAAATTCATTATGTTCAAGAAAACACGAAGTTCATTCCATTCAATAGTCAGAATTCAAAACCAATATCGGCAACATCCTCGTCCGATAAAATATTTTTATTGACATTTTTGAATTTCAAGTTCAAATTCAAGTCATTTCTAGAGGTTCAAGATCACTCAAGACTCCATCTATAAATATGAAGATTCAGGTAAGATTTTGGGACAAGAATGGAGCAATGAAACTTCCTTGTGCATGAGAAATAAACTCCTAGACTATGAGCTTCTCTTCCTTCGGTTTCTTCTGAATTTAAAGAATGTGGTTAACGATTTTTTCTTTAAACTATCCACACTAAGATAGAGGAAGGATTTAACAGCTCCAAATGGCCCAAACACACCATTACCCAATTCAAGTTGTCAGGTCACTGGAAGGAAAAGTTCAAAAAATCCAATTGGTGCAATGGGCAAGTTGTCCCTCTAATAAGTTCCAATCGATTGCTGAGCACTTCAAATTAAAATTTAAGGGGAACAAAAAAAAATTTGGGTCTTTTGTTTATGGATTTGAGGAAAACTCCACGTTCATCAACGGCGGTTCATTAGGCTTCAATCCAAGGGTACCATGAATTCGTAGGGATGAGAAAAGAAGGTTTCATAAAGAAGCCGAGGGCTGAAGAGCTCTCTATCGAGGTTCCCAATAACTTAAAAAACCTGCGATAAAATGGATATTCTATCAAGAGAAAGAATAAGAAAATTCCGGGAACATACAAGAATTTATCCTTCCAAAATTATTTCTTAAGCTCGAGAAAAAGATATGATTTTGGGAACATACAAGAATTTAAAAAGATAAGAAAGGGAACATACAAGAATTTATCCTTCCAAAATTATTTCTTAAGCTCGAGAAAAAGATAAGAAAGAAATCTCATGAAGGTACAAGAATTTAAAAAGATAAGAAAGGGGAACATACAAGAATTTATCCTTCCAAAATTATTTCTTAAGCTCGAGAAAAAGATAAGAAAGAAATCTCATGAAGGAATCTAGAGCTAAAAGTGTTTAGCCTGACTAATAACGTGATAAGGCAACCGTAATCCTCAGCCCAACGATCCAAGCTTTTGTTGAAGCAAGAATCCTTGAACAAAGTAATTAATACCTCTTATACAAAATTTAGATCAACCAAGAGCTAAGGCTAGAATTAGATTACCTCTTATGATCGAAGATCTAGAAGCAAGATTTGGAATCCTTGTTCTAAATTGAGTCACTCGACAATCGAACTTGATCAAGGCTTAATTGAATGGCTCGGGTGCAATTCGACCACAAGAATTGACTTAGAAATGGCAAATATGATGCTCAAATTTCCAAGGAAAATGTCTCAATTTGAGATCTGGATTAATTCATCCACCAATCTGAATTTTGCATAACATATTGTAGGTATTTATAATCTCCCGACAAAAGACGTTTGTGGACGGGATTTATTCCCAATCCCCTCTAATCTCCACAAAACAATAAGTCAAATTGACCATTTGACTTTTAAATAATTTATGAAATTAAAAATAGTTTTTTCTACAACTATTGATGTGCTTGAGTGGTTACTGCTTGATCTTCTTGGCAATAAGGTCTATTTAGAATACCGTGATCTTATCATCTTCCCCTCTTCAAAAGGATTCCGTGATCTTATCATCTTCCCCTCTTCAAAAGGATTCCGTGTTCTTATCATCTTCCTCCCTTCAAAAGGATTCTAGAAGGAATTGGAAGCAAGTTGATCACCTTCTTTCCTTCACCTCCTTTTGGAATGAATCTTCTTGGCAATAGGTCCATTTGGAACACTGTGATTCTTATCATCTTCCCCTCTTCAAAAGGATTCTGGAAGGAATAGGAAGCAAATTCATCACCTTCTTTCCTTCACCTCCTTTTGAAATGTTTTGATCAAATCTACCTGCTTCACTCAAAAAATATTAGAAGGAAATTAGAAGGAATAGGAAGCAAATTCATCACCTTCTTTCCTTCCCATTCTTTTGAAATGTTTGGATCAAATCTGCATGCTTCTCTCACACAAATATTAGAAGGAAATTAGAAGGAATAGGGAGCAAATGAAGTGTATTACATCCATAAACTATTTCTTAAATAATAAGTCAGCAGCATGCTTTGCCTAATCCATTTTGAATCATTTTAATAAATATATCTCCCACAACCAAATACAATCTTTACCCTTTTGGTGTGTAGTAAATCAAGAACAAATTTTATAGATATATTAGTCCAAGGTTTGTTTGGTACATTCAAAGAGTATAAAATCCGTTTGGTTATGATCTAGATTTAGTTTTTTTGTGTTTAAAACATTTGCTACAAAACTTATGGACATCGTGCTTCATCTGCGGAAAAAAGAAGTGTTTATGCAACATCTTATAAACTTTATTAATCTCGAGATGTCCCATTAAGGCACCACCGTATGCTTCTCTAAAAAAAATATTTTATAGAGCAATTAGGAATACAAAGCATATTTTTCTTAATTAAAAATTTATGAAACACATAATAATCATCAGCTTTTTTTTTTGCAAGACAAGATGCATAAATAGTTCTGAAGTCCTGGTCATCTCATATATCTTTTTCCTCCCACTAAGTATTTTAGACAGTTGGGTGTAGTTATTACTTAGGTATATTCCAGCTAATTAAATATAACTTAAGTCTAGGTGATTTTTCTAAAACTTATATCACTTAAGCATGCTCATAAAACTGGTCCGATCTCCAGGTAGTAGGTGTTCCGTAAACCATCAACTAAGTACCTCCAGCCTTAGACAAGATTGTGTCAGGTGAGCTTTCTCGTAACCGCAATTTTGTAAGACATCGACCTATTTTAACTATTAAAATTGATCGTGCTCGGTTCTCAACCCTAAGTGAGCATGCACTTATCTTTATTATAGATTTTAACGTCTATCTCGTTTTATGACGTTGAAAATAACCTATAACATGTATCTAACATGCTTTATATAACAATTATATAATCATCCATTCCATGCAATAATATAACAATTTATATCTATGACTCATGGAACCCTAAACATGCATACCATACATTATAACACTTATAACATACTTGGAATGCATGAAACATGCTTAGCCTATGGTGGGAGTTTAAATCTATATGACATACTTTATGCATATACATTTTATATTTAATTAAAACATACATTCATAATGCATAATTAATTAAACACGCTAAAGTGGATTGGTTTTGGAATTTTAAAACAAGCAATTAACTAAATTATTACATTAATAATTAAAAATAACTTGAACCGACCCTTAAAAACGTTGAATCGGACCCCAAAGGTAGAAAAAAACACCCGAATCGCCTCTTCCACCTTCTTCTTCGGTTCAGCTTGCTATCTCTCCCATTTTAGGCACAAAATTTCATTCATGAAATGGTACCCACCATGATCAAATTAATGTAAATAAAGTGCCTAAAACTTGCTCTAATACCAATTGATGGTGTTAATATAACACATGCGGAAGCAATTTGGATCTTAGGCACTTTTAGAACATCAATTATAGTAACTTAGCTAGCATGTTCAAAAGCATTAAAACTCAATGAGTTTGAATACTAACCTTTTGTCGCTCAAGTTTCTTCACGAACCGGTTTCGAACCACCACTAGTATCTTCTCCACTATTCTGCAACCTTAGAACGGGATTGTAGAATCCGGTGAGTGACTAAACTTGGGAGGGATTTAGTATATATGAAGAGGGAGTTTGTGAGAGGTTTTTCTCAAGGTTTTTCCCAAAGGAAGACCTTCCATGTACCGTGATCACTCTATCTATAGAGTCATGTTTGCATGTTCATGAAAATTTGAGTCACCAAATTTTGACACTCAAAATTCCAATATGATTTGTGGGGTTTATTTGGCAAGCATGCAAGTTTGGTTAAACCAAATTTTGACACCTCAATGTTCCACTTAACTCAAACATGGATTTTTTTCATTAAATGAAGTCAACATTTTGACTTTCTTCATTTTGATTCAACAATTAATTTGAATAATTAATTTTAAATGAATGTAATATTAAATGATTAATTAAACTATTTAATTAATATTTAATATTAATTCAAATGTCAATTCCAATCAATTGCATATTTGATTAAGATATTTAAATCTTATTTAAATATCTCCAATTCTCTCTTTTTGATTAATTCATAATTAAAACAAAATGCGGTTAAATATATCGTATATGTTTAGCGTATGTTCCCTAATTTGATTTCGAATACTTCGAACTCACTCGTCACACTGTTATATGGTTTAGTCCGATACGAGCTAGCAAGGGGACCTAATGGACCTACACAGATCATGGGCTCCAATGATCTAAGATTACCCGGCTAAACTCATTAACCTTGTTAACCAACATTCGTTAACTACTAGGACCCTCCACTATAGCCTAGTAGTTGCACTCCCCTTACTATAGATATATTTCTGTCCATTTTATATAACCATGATTAGTAAGTCGATCCTTCACACGTTATTCGTAACTAGAGCTGGGTCAATTTACCGTTTTACCCCTGAAGTAACTTCTTGTTCCTTATGTCTCACTTATCCTCTAATGAACAATTGGTTTGTGGTCCAACCAGTAAACCGAATCCCTCTCAGGCATTGTTCAAGACCTAGAGTCAGTGCTTAAGGGAACTACCTCTCTTTTATCCCTAAAAGTGGGTAGGAGTGAATTCCATCTTGCACCCCACGTCCCCAGCCATTCACCCAGTCTTACCCCTCAAATGGGAAGCCTATTGAGTCGGCAAACTAGAGCCACTCCCACCCATGCAAATCTAAGGATAATTTCGAATAAACAGAAGTTCATGGTTAGCTCAGGATTAAAATCGAGTTACCTAGGTTATCGAATGAAAAGAAAATCAGTCTCAACAGTAAACGGTATTATAAAGTGAGAGTGACATTCTTCATGGTCCAATCTTATGCAATACTCATTGCATAGGACGCCCCCACTCACACGTCTCCGCATGTACAATTTAGTGATCACAATGTTTATATCATATACAAAAGTGGGCCGCATCTATAGTGTCCCCAGGATAATCAGCTTATCCTTGTTTTATAGATCATTTTGACTATATAATTGAACTTGATCCACTCTTATGTCTCTACATATAGTTCAAGTAAGCATACTATAGTCAGAGTATTCTTAGTTTATTGGATTTAGATTAATAACTTTACAATTGTAAAGTTCACTTTATTCAATAACAATCTTTACTTAATAAACAACAATAATAACTTTATTGAAATTAGAATATGTTTTTTTGTTTACAAACGATGAGCTTTAGAACATAAAACCCAACAGGAAGTCCTCGAAAGGTTCAAGAAGGAGATGTCAAAGAACTTCAAGATGAGCGATCTCGGCGTACTCAGCTACTACCTCGACATCGAAGTGCAACAGAGTACTACCGACATCACCATCTGCCAAAGTGCGTACGTGAAGAAGCTGCTAGACACATCTAGGCTTGCGGACAGTAACTCTACAAGGACGCCAATGGAGGCCCAGCTCCAACTAAGAAAGGCCGGCACTACGACGACAGTCAACGCCACCAATTACCGCAGCATTGTCGGGAGCCTACGTTATCTGGTAAACACACGCCCTGATCTAGCTTACTCAGTTGGATATATGAGTAGATTCATGGAAGCACCTCGGGAGGAGCATCTTGTGGGGAGGAGCATCTTGTGGCTGTCAAGTGCATCCTGCGCTATGTGGCTGGGGTGTGAGATACCACGCAGGGAAAGGAAAGACAAAGCTTGAGCTGGTCGGCTACAGTGATAGTGACATGGCCGATGACGTTGATGATCGTAAGAGCACTAGTGGAATGATCTACTTCCTCTCAGGCAGCGCGATTTGCTGATGATCAAAAGAACAAAAGGTAGTTGCTTTGTTTCCCTACGAAGCAGAATACATCGCCGCTTCGACAGCGGCAACACAGGAGGTCTAGCTTGCGCGACTGATGAAAGAACTCATCAGAAGAGAAAGCGATCCACCAATGCTATACGTGGACAACAAAGCTACGATCTCCCTAATCAAAAATCTCGTTCTGCACGACCGGAGCAAGCACATAGAAATCAGATTCTACTACATCCGAGAATGTGCAGATCGAGGCTCATAAAGAATGATTACATCCGAACAGAGGAACAGCTTGGAGACATTTTCACCAAGTCCCTGGCGCGAATAAAATTTGAAGAACTACGTTCAAAGATCGGAGTTCAAATAATAAGGTAGATATACGATAGCTTTTAGGAGGAGATTGTTAAATAAAAGCTCTGGTTTCCTAAGATTTCGTTAGTTGTTTTTATTTTTGAAAATTTTGAATTAACGCTCCTGGTTGAATGGAAGAGCTTAATTTTTTCTGGCCATTTTGGACAACTTTGGGAGCAAGTTTTTACCCACTACTTTACATTTGTAGGATTAAAGTTTTATTTGAAATATTCAACTGAATGGTAAATCTATTATCGAGTCTTCAGCAAATCTCTCTCCTTTTACTTTTCGTTATTTTTTCTTCGAAGAAATTTTCCTTCGGCCAGTTTTTCTCCGTCGACGTTTTCCTCCTAATTGCCAGCAGTCTACATCCTTTCTCTCTCTTCTATAACGCCGTTTCGGTGTCCGTTTTCCCTTGGTTTCACGTCGTCTCTCCTTCCTCTTGCCTTTTCTTGTGTCAGTTTGATTCGTAAAGGCCTGAAATTCTCAAATCTGTGAAGGTCCCAAAAGCTTGAAATTCTCTCTTCCTCTTCCGACGGTGTACGACGTGTATGAGATGCCGAAACCCGTCCTTGATGTTTGTATAGACCTCCACGATTCTTTTCGTGGCAAAACACGATGGTTTTGACGTCGATCTTTGTGGGTTTGGCTTGGCCGGAGTTTCAAATCTTACCTCTATCTATCTTACCGAGTATTCTCATATTCACCTTTTTCTACATTTTTTTTTTTTTTTTGGTGAATGATGCCACTTATCGAGGTGTGGGAGTGCTTGACACGCTCATGACAAGCACTAAGGAGAACTCAAGCCTCATTCACATTTTTCCTCTAATTTTGGGTCTTCTTTAAACATGAGGTGAGGGTCGCTTTCACATGACATACTAGAGTAAAGTTGTTACTACATACATGACGCGATTAATGTGTATCCCAAATATTCATATAAAATATTTCATAAAAGGTGTCATGGGCTCTCACGTTCCAAATAAAATCTTTAAAACAATAATGCAAAAAATAAATCATGTGAAGTTTAGATAAAATAACAAAAAATAAAAACATTGACCTGAACTAACCTAAGGACTACTAAATAGACATAAATTATGTCTACCCTACCTCTAGTTCCATGGCTTTCATCGCGGCATCGCCATCCGTTCGTTGATGCCTAACCTATACCTGAAAAATAAGAGTATTACGTGGTTTAAGTAGTTTAAGAAATACTTAGTAAGTAATTGCACATTTGGTGTCTAGAAATACAAACACATGTGACATGATAGGTTCTATTATTTTAAAAACAATATGGCATTGCCTTAGGTAGCTTTCCAGTTCCCGCAGGGGTGGATGTATAGTACTTTGCTACGCACGACCAAACCACAAGCACAAGGATCGAACTGAGGCCTCATGTACCGCCTAGGCATGTCTCAATGGACTAGCACTCGCTAATGTGCTTTCAGACACCATGGAGGGAAAGGGCCTGTGTAACATCATGACAAACATAATTGTCGTAAGTCGTAAAGTACATATTTGTACTAATCATAATAGAAAAGTATCATGATGCATATGACACACAAAAATTCATGAGGTCCCTATGCCTTAAAATAATGACATAAATTTATGATGCAAGTCAAACCTCCATTCCATTTATAGTGTAATTATGCAGACATAATTCTTATAAAATCTTTCATATACACGTCATAACACATCATAGATTATCATCAATAATAACATATTATTACAACATCGTATAGTCACACTATAGTCTAGCTTATAAACATGGCATAACACAACATTGGATAGCATAACAATCATAATTATGACATGCTCAAGGGTCACACGTATGCATTATAATACGCAATACAATTCATCCAACCAAGCAAATAATAGAGTCACTTATTTGAATAGGCTAAACAAGGGTTGTTAGTTTATCTTTGGAGCTCGTCTAATTTGGTGGTAGCTTAATGGGACATTTTGGGATTAATAAAACTTATAATATGTTGCATGAACACTTCTTTTGACCGAAGATGAAGCATGATGTTCACAAGTTTTGTAGCGAAGAATAATTATTTAGGGATGATGCAAAGTATGTCGCTGGCTTATTATATAGGAAAGTAGTAAGATTACATGGAAACCCAAGAATAATTGTTAGAGATAGGGACGTTAAACTTTTAAGACACTTTTGGAATGTATTGTAGGATAAGTTGGGTACCAAGTTGTTGTTTTCAACTACATGTCATCCTCTGACTGCTAGACTGATGAGCTTATTTACAAGAATATTATGTCTTGGGACGAAAGTTTGCCATTTGTAGAGTTTGCATATAAGAGAACAATTCATAGTACCACTCATTGTTCTCCTTTCGAAGTTGTTTATGAATTTATTCCACTTACTCTTCTTAATTTACTTTCCCTATTCCTTCTAATATTTGTTGTGAGTGAAGCAGCCACAAGTAAGGCAGATTTGATCAAAGTACTGCACAAAGAGGTGAAGGGTTACTTCAAGAATTAACCAAGAATGGAAGGAAATTATTTTTTAACCTAGTGATTGGGTTTGGATACATTTTTGCAAAGAGCGATTCCCATCTCAAAGAAAGACCAAGTTACATCAAAGAGGGGATGACCCTTATCAAGTCCTTAAAAGAATTAATAACAATGCCTATAAAATTGATCTTCTCGAAGAATTTTCAGTACGTTCTAGTTTCAATATTGTTGACTTGAGTCCTTTTGATGTAGGTGATCATTTTCCTGATTAGAGGACGAATCCTTTTGAAAAGTAGGAAGATGAACACTGAACATTATATACTTTTAAATATACATATATTCTATGAACATTAGATATTATATACTTTTTTTTTTTTTTTTAAATAACCTAAATGTATGTATAAATCATATTCAATAAAACCATATTCTTAAAATTAAAAAAGAAACTTATTCATATTATAATATATGTATTTAAAAATAGTATAAGTGAATGAATATTTTAAAAATACTATAAAATATTGAGGTATGAGAAATTTAAATATATTAAAAAAAACTAAATAAAATAATATAAAAGAAGCTAAAATTAGTAAAGTAATAAAAGAAATCCAGTGGAGTCCAACCTGCACATGGGGATTTGGCCGAGTCCAAATCGAGACAACTGGACTCATTGGATTTCAATTCTATGCACCCATGCACCAAGGGAAACTGGAATGTTATTCAAGATTTAGAAGCGGTAGTGATTTTAGCATTAATCTCACGAGTTTTCAAAATATCTAAAACAAAACTTTTATATAGGTAACTTTTAAAATTCCTAATTCTCAATCTTACCTTTATACCTTTATAGTTTAAATTAGAGAAACATATTTTTAAATTTTTTACCAATAAATCTATATACTGACTATAATAATATTTGGGAATATATGTATTTAAATAAAATATAATTTTAGTAATGACACAATATTTGAAGCTAGAAACTTTATTTTAAAATATTTAACCATCTTTTATCATTATTTGCTTAATTTCTTTTTCATTTTAAAAGTGAACTTATCTAAATAATGAATGGTCAAACTTTAAAGTTTACCTAAAAGGAACTAATATAATAAAAAATCGGTTACAAAAGCTAACAGCTAACCTGAGAAAATTAAGAAAGTTTAGGTGAGGGTCCCACCCTGTTATGGAAGATATGTTGTAATAACCAAAATTTACACAACACTTTTAACTAATTGTGTTTCAATATAACTAAGTACCAATTAGGTTGGTAAAAGGGAAATGGTTTAATGATCAATGTGATGATAATAATTGTACTTGGGCAGGTCGAGAGGAAGGTATTTACTTGTATTTTGGATCTCTCAATAAATTCCAGTTAATGTATCATTGGAAATGATGCAGTTTGACTTTCATTCAATTTCAATAAATAATTTTATGAATAAAAATGCTCGTTATCGTTTTTGAAGTTAAAGGTTCAATTCTAATCAAATTTGATTTTCAAAATTTTAAAACTTAAATTATATCTTCAAACTAATTAGTTGGGATAGGATATATAATTTATATATAAAGGATACATAAAGTAGGAAATTTCATTTAGGAATTTTTAGTGATGGAATAAGGAAAGAGAAGACACTACTTTAGGTTTGTGTTGTAAGAGAAAAGTTCCCAAATTCTTAAACTCTAGCTTGGCTTATTTGACAATGTTTACAATAAAAGTTCCCACATTCTCAAACTCTAGCTTGGCCCCAAATATAGTAAGTGGTTCGTAGATCCATATGATTTACTAGTGCATTCAATTTGCATTGGGTTAGGGTTAAATTTTTAACCGAGTTCATGTCATGATTTTGACTTCAAAAATCTACTAGAATTGGGGTAAGTAGCCCAAAGAGAAGAAGTATTACTAATTTCTTGATTTTGTATCGTCAAACGTGTTATACATTAAAATTTATCATATGTTTCGTACATCATCAGAACACGTGTCATAACATTACGTATCATCTCATAGCCACGTTGTATCACACACATATCATGGACTTATCATCTTGTAAACATATCATAGTTATATTGTTTTGAAAACACGTCAGTCATATCGTTTCATAAACATAACCTAGTCATAGTATTTCACAAACATATCATGGTCATCTCATTTCATAAACTTATCATAGTCGTATCATTTCATAAAAATATTCTTGTCATATCATTTCATAAGCATATCATAGTCATCTCGTTTTGTAAACATGTCTTAGTGTAATACCCAAAAAAATAAAGGAGTAAATAAACAAATAAAAATTATTATAAACAAAAATGGTTATTCCCTTTAAAAAAAAAAAATAAATTAATAAATAAAAAAATAAAAACAATTCTTCCCCCTTCTCTCCTAACGGTCGTCCATTTCCCCAATAATCTCTCCTCAACCTATCCCACAATTCCTACAAAAGGAAACATAAACAAAAAATGTGGTTTGAGGAAAAATAAATGTCTATCTGGATTTACAAGCTCAGATCTATCTTGATAACAGATTTCGTCCCTAAGTTAGATATACCCTAGAAAGAGATTTCATCTTTATATTTCACACCTTCTTTTATGTTTATCAATCTATTAGAAATCAATTTATATCTTTTTCCCTTATCAATCATTTAGATTTTTTTTTTATTGAGTTCAAATCACTCCTAATCAATAAGATTTTAAATCAATTTAGTTTTTTTTTTCTTATCCAATTATTTAGATTAGAATCAATAACATTTTAGTTAAGAGTTTGAATAAATCCCAATCTAACCTCAGTAGTCCAACAATATTAAAAAATTGGCCTTGAATATATTAAACCAGAATTAAAATAAAATAAGGAAATACAGTCCAACAATACTTGTCTTAACTAAACTTGGATTATTGGGAAGTAAGAAAATAAGAAAATATAGAAAGAAAATAAAATTTTGGAAAGAAAATCAATTAGCAAAATTGGCCAATAATATTTGTTGGATTAAAAAGTAAATATTTAATGAAAATATTATTATTATATATATATCCAAGACTCTAATCATAAAGTCTTCAATGTTCACGTCACAAGTCTAACACATGGACCATTATAAAATTTAGAGAATTGAAAGATGTCACGGTTTATATAGGTTGACTTGGATACAAAGGACAAAATTGAACTTTCTTAAAGATAAATCAGTGACACAAGCCTAAGCTAATCAGGAAAGTGGTCTTGCTATTGGCATGGTTCTATTTGATGTTGACACATGCCCTGTTGTTCTACACGTGTCATATATATTGATGTGTGAATTGTCTGTGGATCGATATGCTTCTTATATGTTATGTATATGTTATAATATGTGAATTGTATGATAATAATTACGGTACGACGTGTTCAATAATATGTTTGAGATAAGGATATGAGAAGGGTGCACAAAACAAAATGTAACGGTAGGAGTTAGATACGTTCATGAAAAGTTAAGGTTAGGTTACATACTAGAGTGCTATTGATAGGAGAGATTGATGAAAGAATACGGTCAGGTTATGGGTACAAAGGGATAGGTTTGTGATATATTAATAGAACGATAACGTTACGATACGTTCCTGTGATGATATGACTAAGGTATGTTCACGTAACGATATGACTGTGATAGGTATAAGAACGTTAAAGCTATGATAAGTTAGGGAACAATATGACCACGTAACTGTTTATGATATGACATGTTTATAATACGATATATTGTGATGTGATAGGTTATGGTTAGATTGTTTTGTGTGACCATTGAAGTAATTATCGTATGAATTGCATGTCATGAAATGACATGTTAAAAGCATAGAGCATTATGTTATGTTTTCTAAATTGTATGTATACAGCATGTTATAAATGACATGATATCACGATAAATGAAAAAATATAACCCCGTTAGAATTATGCATGATATGAGAATTGAAAAATGAGAAACGATATGATATGAATGTAAAACGATAGCAGGGTTATATTTAATAATGTTGAAAATAGAAAAATATTGGGCATTATGTGTGCTCATGCATTGGGGGATACCCCTATTTCATCACGATTGGTATGGGTACGATCAGTATATTTTACAAAATCCTGCCGGAAGGGGTACGATCCTTATGTTTTACATAAAGCTTCCGATAGGGTACGATCATTATGTTTTAGGCTAACACTTGATTTTAAGTAATCCGTTAAGACTAGAGTCTCCAAGTTTTGGTTGATCGTGGTTTGTTCCATTGGCCATGTTATTTGTGGGATTTGCTGTTGCTCTCTTGCCTAATACAACTTTTTCAATTATGCTATATGAGGTGGAACCTATGGTCTATGTACTAAGACATTTGAGGGTTTATTGAGTTTCTAGTTATTGACATGGACTCAAAAGTTCATAAAACTAATTTATATTAAATGTAATCATGGTTGAAAGAGCAGAAACAAAATAATATCAACTTTAAACCAATGAAATAATATCTAACCTAAGTGCTACAATTTAAAGAAGAATACAATTACCCTAGCTTCGATTCCATGACCTTCACAGCAACGTCGTCATCTGTACAAGGGTACCTTACCTTTCCTCAAAAAAATAAGACTAGAACATGATTTGAGTATTTTACGATATATTCACTCAGTACACTCACTATTGGGATTAGGAAATGCAATTATATGTAATCATGATTGAGACCTATACTTTAATTATCATCATGGCCTTGGTCTAACTTTCAAGTTCGGGCTAAAATTGGATGTAAGGTACTGCTCTAAATACGACCCTTGCATGCGTGCATGGACTCCAAAGCGAGTTCGTATATGTATCATTTGACCTAGCCTTCAACTAGTGTACCCTCACACCACAAAAAAAACTTGACATAAATCATGGCATATACGTATGATGCAGGTCATAACTCTGTTCTTTCATCAGATAGCTTTCATGAATAACATACTTTATTCAACCGTATTTCATAATCCTGACATAAACATGTTAACATGGTGTGTGTAGCATAACATAGAGAAGTATTATGTATCACAAAATGCGAGTGCAACAACCCAAAGTAAGAATAAAACCCAAGGAAACCAATAAAACTAACCCAAGTTAACCAAGAGAATGAATTAATGCATTTAAGAAAGAACATCGTCTTAAGGAAGTAATTTCTATACCCTAAGAATTAATTTAAGGATTTAAGGCATTTGAAAATGGATTGGAAAAGAAGAGGCAAACAAAAATACTTAAAATGAAATTCTTTTTTCCAATTTATAAGAAATGTTCGGCATTTTTAATTCATTATCTAGAATGAGTTTTAATATGTTCAAGAAAAAAAAATGACCCGCGTATGAAAACGTTTTAGAACAAATTTGTTTATTTATTTTTTTTAAAATAATAATAATAAAATATTAAGAAAATGACATATTACTAACCCTTAAAATATGGATAATTATGAAAATGTCCTTCTTTCCAAAATAAGAACTTCCACAGTGACCTTCTACACACAATCTATTGAATCTAAAACCAGTATTGGATCCCTCCAAAATTGGACAAAGTCTAGAATGTTCCAGATCACCACATAATAAGTCTGGATTCAAATTGGAAGTCAATAGCTCGCAAATGATTGAAGAGGATGTTTCTTATGGATTATCTAGAAAATTAATCTATAAATCACGACAATGATGGAGGTTTTAGCATCGGTGTAAGTTTTCCCTATGAAGTCTGAAGTTGAGGCAATAGTATGGAACAAGAATCAAGTTGAATCGATCTCTCACTCACAAACAATAAGTGTTTAGATTTTTGGTCTCTTACTCTCAGATTTCTTCCAAATTCGAGAGAAATTCTCCCTTATTTCCCTTTAAACTTGTTCCTACAGCTTCTAAACAAGATTACAATCAAGATTTATGAAGGAATCTAGGATTAAAAATGCCTAAAAACCATTCCCCCAATCTGATCCGCCATTGAAGAACTTCAAAGTAAGCTTAAAAATTAAATCGAGCCTACACAGAAGTTCGTCGAACAAGACAAATTCTAACAAGTTTTTGCACCTCCAAGAAGTATTTTCATAGAAGATCGTGAAGAAAAATAACCTCAGGAACGTGCCCAATTGAAGGAAATTCGTTTCTGGTAGAATTTTGACGCAAGTGTTGAATTCCTTTCTACCATCCATTTTCTTTCAATTAAGAATTTCTTTAGATCAAGAGGATCAATTTGAGTAACTTTGAAATAGGAATCGTGAGTTAAAACATTGTAAAATGAGCTACCCAAGAAAAGGAAAATTCACGTTTTTAGACCAGTTGCACGCAATGGACTATTTTTCAAAATTAAGGTCTCACCCAAAAAGACTTCCTCCAAACAAATTCTTTTAGCTCTGGGAAACAATAAGGAAGAGGTTCCATGAAACAATTGGGTCTTGAAAACCCCTAGAATCGGCGACCCAATAAAGAATCCTTTGTTTTGAGATCCGACGAAAAAATAGATTTTGGACGAACTTTGTAGGCAGATATCTTAGAATAGGATCCACGAGAAGATATGAAATCAATCCCTAGCTCCTCCTTGTATTTAGTTTCATGAAGGAATCGAGGAAAGAAATGTTGTAAATGGAGTTATAGAGGGAGAGTTTTAGACGGAGGCGCAATAATAAGCGCGCATCTTCTTCCTGTCGAGAAGAAGAAGAAGATGACGTGGCCTTTCCGTATCGACCATGTCAAACCACAATCCAACCTTCCCTTAGTTTTTCTCAATTTTAATCTCCTTCCGGACCGATTCTTATGAAAAAAAAAACTTTATGGTTTTAGAAACTGTACAGAATAAGTAAAATGTGGAAGAAAATTTAAGGTAATTTGAATATCGAAAGCTAAAAAACAGAGGTCCCGAACATCAACGATAAGGTAAGGAGCAATCTTGGACTTTTCTTAAGAAATACTTGTAGCAATAACTTATTTTTGTATGATTGTTAAATCAAGTATGAATTAAGGGTATATGAAAGGAAAACATAAATAACAGTAAGTTAAGGCCCTTAATCGATCAAATTGCTCGAGGCTTAAGTAACACTAAAATAACCCCTCTATTTACATTTCCTAATATAATTTCTATTAAAAAAATATAAAATCACAATAAATTTAATAATAATTTTTACTGTGCATTTAAATGTTATATAAGAAAGATGTAGTAGGAACATACCAAATAAATATGGTATAAAATTATGTAAGATTAAAAGCTTCTTGGACATTTTAAGTTATCTAAATTATACGTTTAGTCCCCGAAAAACATTCAACTTTATATCTATTTGGTCCGTAAACTTAAGACAATGTCTAATAGGTCTCTAAATTTTACTTTTATTAAGTTCAACATTTTACGAGTAAAAAATTGAACGGTCAAACTTTTTGATCTTAATTCATACCGTATCTACTAAATTATGCTTAGGGTGGTAGTTCATACCTTATCTACAAATGGTCAAAATGTATCTAAATAATATTTTGACTCATAACATAATACGACCGATTGTTTGTTTAGTGGGAGAATTTATGGATCAAACTAAACTGAGTTTACTAAGCAAGTGTTGAAAATGAATTAATTTTGTAAATATGAGAATATTTGAGTTTAGTTTGTTCCACTTTTATACCAATAAAATTAGGTTTAATTGTCTATTACTCCCACTTAAATGAAAGAAACATGTTATCTTTATATTGGGATACGTAACTAGCATATTAACAAATGTCTTTATTTATTATTGGTAGTATTTTAGTTCTTTGCATTTTAGTTAACCATATGTCGTTGGTAGTAACATGTGTTCTAAAGTGTAATGCCATAGTCCTTTATATTTAAAGTTGATGAACAAGGAAGACCTTTCAATATTTTATATTCTTGTTGTAAATGAGAGCATTATCGACATGTTTGGTAACGAGTTCTTCTTATTGTTTATAATAAAAATATAACCATGTTTGATAACAGTTTTTTTTTTAATTAAAAAATATACTTTTGAAACTCATGGATATTATGGAAATGCCACTTGATTGTTAAGAGATGACGATACTATCTCATGTAGACAATTAGGATAGTCCTTGGGTTTTAAGCAACATGGTGACTTCCCTCACCCAAGAGGAGCTCAATGTTAGCACTTTATTAAGCAATTAGGTTACTATCTATTGATAAACTTTAGAATGAGCCCTTAAGCAACCTCGTTACTATCTTATGATTAGTAAGTAATTTGGATGCTTCCCTATATTAGAATGAGCTCGTGGTGAGACCTTTTCTTTTAAGTAATTAGGAGACCACTTTAATAACATATATTAAGTAAGCTTATCACACACGAAAACAATGCCAAGGCACAAAGATTACTCTAAATTACTCTAAATTGTAATCCACCCAAAATTTATAACATGAAACTTCATTTTTCTTCAATGTGGCATGAATTGAAATATCTTTTGATAATTTCAACAATATTTTCTTCACATCTTCATTGAAGTATATTGTATGATTGATGTCTCTTGGTTCATATCAAGCAGCCTCTATTGCTGTGGAGTGCTGTGAAATCAGAGAAGAAGAAGAAACCTCTAATCTAGCCGTTGTTGATAACAGTAGGAAAAGAAGACCCAGAAGCATAGATTAGGGCAAAGAGGTGGACGTCAGAGCTCAAAGGAAGGGAACTTCCATTGAAAAACAGTAACAAAGTGAGGTAACTCTCTATTTCCTTATTCTCTTTTCTTATTCTATCAATTTCACATGATTGAGATGTGGGTTCCTCTTTTTAATTCAATTTGTATGGAGAGCTAAGCTTTATAAGGGAGGTGAGAGAGTTTTATATAGTTTAAATATGTTGACGGAATGATTTTAGTTTATTAAACAGTTATTGTTAATGATTTACATGTGTGTTTAATTAGTTACTTTACATACATAGTTGTTCTCCTCCTTAATACTCAAGTTCCATTGCAAGGAGACTTGGAGGTAATATAAGGGTTAGGAATAATTCTCCTAGAGCCTTGTTAATAGAAATAAAAAACGATTATGGAAATAATCATCATGTATGACCCTTGAAAGTTGGCTTGGGGATCCATTAAAAGGAACTAAAATCTATTAAAAGGAACTAAAATCTATCAAAAACTCAACAACTTATCTATTTAATCTCTCTTAGCCAAACCTTCCATCATTATAGTTGATTTTCTCATCATTTTCTGTTTTTCTACAGTAGTGGCACTCTGCTTTAGTTTTGTTTAATTAGTCAAAATCAACAACACCCATTTGAATGTTACCAAAAAACATACTTAATTTTCAATGATAAAATTAACCAAAAAGATAAGTTCTGTGGAATTGATAATTTATTTATTACTTGCTACTTGTGATAGTGTATACTTACACATCATTTTATTATATACATCCATAAGCGATCAGTCCCCTAAGCCCTCTAATAGTTGACTCAGAATCTTTTGTAAGCTAGGGTGCTCTCATTGGGATTTAATAATCCTTATCGGAGTGTGGGTTTTACTATGACTCGAGCCATCTATGATATGATTCCCTCAACTACTACAACTATGTTAGCTCGCTCGAAATGTCTTTGTACTTGTGCTACCCTAGTAATGAGGGTTGACAAGTACATAATTTTTCGAATTAGTGCCTCAACGACCATGTTTGCTTTTCAAGGGCAGTACTGGATGTCTATGTCGTAATTCTTCACACATTCTAACCATTTCTAGGTGAAGAAATACTTTAAACTGTTGTCGTTGGTATAGATTTGAGTATTATCTCCATACAAGTATTGTTGCCAATTTTTTTATGCGAACAATACCGCGGCCAGCTCTAGATCCTGTTGGGACAATTCTTCTCATATTCTTTTAACTGATATGATGCATATGTAACAACCTTGTAATGTTGCATCAACACACATCCTAATACCTTTTTGGAAGCATCACTATAAATCACGTACCCTTCTGAACTCTCTGATACCACACTAGGGTTGTTACCAACCTTTGATTTAGGTTTTGGAAGCTTGCCTCACACACGTCATTCTATATTAATTGTACGTTCTTCCTTGTCAATTGTGTAAGTGGTGAGGCTATTCTAGCAAAGTCATGCACAAATCTTCGATAGTACCCGACTAACTCAAGAAAACTTCATATATCTGTAATCGTAGTTGGGCATTCCCACTTAGTAACCATTTCAATCTTGGTAGGATCTATGAACATTCCGTCCTTTGACAACACATGTCCAATGAATGAGACTTTTCGTAGCAAAAATTTTCACTTGGAGAACTTTGCGTACAACTTGTTCTCTCTCAAGGTGGTTAGAACTTTTAGAAGGTGTTCTTGGTGTGTTTTTTTAGTATACTAGGATGTCCTCTTTAAACACGATAATAAACGTTCGGTTCATTAACTCCATGAGCATAGTTAGGGTGTTTGTGAGGCCAAACGACATCACTACTAACTCATAGTAACCTTACTTTGTCCTAAATTCTATCTTTGGTACATCCCACTCTTTAATCGTAATTTGATAGTATCCTAACTGAAGGTCTATCTTAGAAAATACTGTTTCTTCCCTGAGTTGGTCAAATAGATCTTCAATATGTGGAAGTTGATACTTATTCTTTATCATCCTCTTATTCAGTTCTATGTAATAGATCCTAGTATGTTTTTCTGATGTGTTCTTGGTTTGTTATTCTTTATCATCCTCTTATTCTTTTCCGGAGGTGTTCTTGGTGTGTTTTTTAGTATACTAGGATGTCGTCTTGGAACACGTTAATAAACGTTCAGTTCATTAACTCCATGAGCATAGTTAGGGTGGTTGTGAGACCAAATGACATCGCTAAAAACTAATAGTTACCTTACTTTGTCCTCCATTCTATCTTTGGTAAATCCCTCTCTTTAATCGTAATTTGATGGTATCCTGATTGAAGGTCTATCTTAGAAATTACTGTTTCTTCCCTGAGTTGGTCAAAAGATCTTCAATATGAGGAAGTTGATACTTATTCTTTATCGTCCTCTTATTCAGTTCTATGTAATCGAGTCATAGCGCATCACAAGCCATCAATCTTCTTGACAAACAACATCGGCGCATCCTAAGGCGATATGCTAGGACAGATGAAGCTCTTGTCCAGTAGGTCTTGTAGTTGGGCCTTGAGCTCTTTCAACTCTGTTGGATCCACGAGGTAAGAAGCTTTGGAAATAGGCGCAGTTCCCAGCTCGACATCTATAAAAAAATCTACAGCTCGAGAAGGGGGTATTTATTGGGTTTTATGTTCTAAAACTCATAGTTTGTAAACAAAAACATATTCGGTTTTCAATAAAGTTATTATTGATGTTTATTCAGTAAAGATTGTTATTGAATAAAGTGAATGTTATGATCATTAATCTAAATCCAATAAAATAAGAACACTCTGGCTATAGTATGATTACTTGAACTATATGTAGAGACATAAGAGTGGATCAAGTTCAAGTATATAGTCAAAATGATCTAGAGTACAGGGATAAGGTTGAGTGCCTTATTCTGGGGACACTATGGATGCGGCCCATTTTTGTACATGATCACTAAATTGTACACGTGGAGACATGTGAGTGGGGGCGTCCTAAGCAATAAGTATTGCATAACATCGGACAATGAAGAAAACCACTCTCACTTTATAATGTCGTTTACTATTGAGACTGACTTTTTCATTCGATGACCTAGGTAACTCGATCTTAATCTTGAGCTAACTATGAACTCCTGTTTATTCGAAATTATCCTTAGATTTGCATGGGTGAGAGTGGCCTAAGTTTGCCGACTCGATAAGTCTCTCATTTCAGGGGTATGACTGGGTGAATAGTTGGGGACATAGAGTGTAAGATGGAATTCACTCCTACCCACTTTTAGGGATAGTAGAGAGGTTGTTCCCTTAAGTACTGACTCCAAGTCTTGAACAAGGGGCCCCACCCTCTCATTGGCCCAAGAGGGATCCGGTTTGGTGGTTGGACCACAAACCAATTGTTCATTAGAGGATCAGTGGGACACAAGGAAAGAGAAGTAACTTTAGGGGTAAAACGGTAAATTGACCCACCTCTAGTTACAAACAACCTGTGAAGGATCGACTTACTAATCATGGTTATATCAAATGGACAGAAATATATCTATAGTGAGGGGAGTGCAACTATTAGGCTATAGTGGAGTGTCCTAGTAGTTAACGAATGTTGGTTAAAAAGGTTAATGAGTTTAGCCAGGTAATCTCAGATCGTTGGAGCCCATGATCTGTAGGTCCATTAGGTTCCCCTACTAGCTCATATCGGTCTAAACCTTAGAACAGTGTGACGGGTGAGTTTGAAGTGTTCGCAATCAAATTAGGGAATATACGCTAAACATATACGATATATTTAACCGCATTTTGTTTTAATTATGAATTAAACAAAAAGAGAGAATTGGAGATATTTAAATAATATTTAAATAAGATTTTAGTATTTTAATTATAAATAGGGATTCATAATCCATTTGCTGAAATTGATTGGGATTGACATTTCATTTAATGTTAAATATTAATTCAATTGTTTAAGTAATGGTTTAATATTATTTTGATTTGAAATTAATTATTTAAATTACTTCTTGAATTAAAATAAAGAAAGTCAAAATGTTGTTGTTGATAATAAGGATGGACTTCGAGCAGCCCTTTGTGTAGTTGATAATATTTTAGAAAACTTTATTTAATATTTTAATTTCATAATTTCTTGTAGTGGGCAAAAGGTGGAACAAAAGTTCTTCTAAACTCCTTTTCGAGAGCATTGGAGAGTTAGAATCCAAAAGTTCGTCTTTTCTCGAGCCCATCTTAGCGTCTGGATAAAACTTCGACCCAGTAAAGGTTTTGAGGTTCACAAACTCGAAGTCATCCTTTCTAGAGTTCGTCTTGAAGTTTGTGTCAAAGTTCATCTAAACTTAGATTCGTCGGAGCTTTGGAGGGCTAGAGACCCATAATTCGCTGCCTTTTGAGTTCGCCAAAACCTTGACCTTGTAAGCCTTCTGAGGGTTTTCAAATAAAAAGTTCGTCTTTTCCAGAGTTCGCCTCGACATTTTGGTCAAAGTTCGTTGACACATGGGTTTGTTAGTGAAATGAATCCAACCACTGATTATTTTCCTATACTCGAATGAACAATTACAAGAAACAACACAAAGAGGATTCAATAGGCCTTTATATTACTTCTTTAAAGGCTTGGCAATGTACAGGAAGATACAAAGATGTTTTAGTAAAAATATATTTATAATATTAGGATACAAAGTCAAGAAGAGAATAGAGTGATAATAAATACCACTTGATTTCAGAAACTACTTCGAAGAATTCTTATCTTTCGTAGTAGAACTTCCATTTAAGACTATTTATGTCATAGGCCTTATTTTCTTCCTTTCTCATTTAATAGCTTTTAATTCAAAGACCTTGGTAACCAACTACTATTATGTTTGGTTAATCATTTTTTACTATTTAAAGGCATGTAATGTTTAAGTTTAATAATCATTTTTTTAATAGAAAAGCCTTATGTTTCTTGGAACCTTTATGTGTTATCTTTCTAATTTTGGTGTGAGTTAGGATCTGAGAGATCATATATTCAAAGTTAGATGCAACAGTTATTCATCTAAACTCTTGGTTGGAATCATTCCTTAAGTTAGCTTTATTTGTGAAAGTTTGTAGGATCGGACCTCTAACTTTGCAAATTCAGCATTGTTGGCACTGGTTAGCCAAAAATTCATTTTTTCCAGAGTCTGGTGTTTGGACCAAAGTTCTTCCAAACTCTTACAAACTAGAGCTTCAGAGAGTGAGAAACCCAAAGTTCGTCCATCCCTCACACTGTCTCAACGTTTGGTCCAAAGTTCAAACAAAATACGATCCGTTAGGCTTAGAATCTTGAATTTCGTGGTTTGAAGAAACCATTTCGTCTGGATTTTTACTTGTTAGAGCTTTGGAGAGTTTGAAACTCAAAGTTTGTCCTTTTCCAATGTGAGTTAATAAGCTTCATTTAGCAAAACAAATAGCAATTTTAGGATAATTATTGAGTAATTTTTTATTTGAATAAGTTTAGATTTGTTATTAAGCGGTTATTAACAACTTAGGACGAAGTAGGAGATTGATTGTACAATCTCCACAGTAGGTTGGCACACCCCTGGCTCCTTTCCTTGTTGAGCTAGCAAGCTCTGGTAGCTCTCTATGTCGGATACTTGTTAGAAACGGTAGCCGTCATGGCACCATTACGTAAAACATAATGAAAGTTATCCTACCTTGTGGTGTACGCGCCCATACTATCGTGAAGGAATATGGGTATCCCCGAATGCATGAGCGCACATTAATGCATGAGGTCCCAATATTTTTCCATTTTCAACATTATTAAATATAACTCCCGCTATCATTTCATTGATATCATACCATTTCTCATATCAGTTATCACATCGTTCATGCTTATATCGGGATTATATTTCATGTTATTTATCGTTCTTCATGTAATTCAAATCATTCTATACATGCAATTCACAAGACATAGCGTAACATTTTCATGCTTTCAACATAACGTTTCATAACGCACAAACTAGCTAAATCTAATTATGCATAAAAATTTACTCCTAATGATTTAAACTATCTATGCCTAATTACGCATAAATGATTTAAATTGGATTCCAAAAATTTAACTTAAGTCTAATTATGCATAAAAATTTACTCCCGATAATTTAAATTAAGTCCAATATTGCATAGAAACTTAGTCCCAATAATTTAAACTAAGCCCAATGCCGCATAGAAACTGACTCCTAATAATTTAAATTAGGCCTCATCATACTTAGATAATTTAAACTCGATTAAAAAAATTTAACTAGCTAGAAGGTAGTCATACATACTAACTTTGAACGCTTTCTAAAAATTTAAATTAGGAGGAAAGAGTCCGAGCAAATCAACCAAAATTTTGGCCTTGAGACGTTAGAAAGTGTACTCTCTGACTGGCTCGAACCTTTTATTTAGGATGATAAAATGAACTGGGAGACCTCTCCAAAATATCGACGATAAACTCTAGGAAGGGAAAACTTTGAGTTTGCGGTCCTCCATACATCTAATGGGTCAAAGTTCGGTCCAAACGCTAAGAAAGACTCCAAAAAGAACAAACTTTGGGTTTCTAACTCACCAAATCTAAAAAAGGGTTAGACAGGATGAAATTTGGACAAATCTCTATCCGAAGTCTAGAAAGGATTAACATGTACACGAGCGTCGAGACAAGCTCTGGAAAGGATTTACTTTGGGTTCCTACCTCTCTAAAATTCTAACAGGTCAAATTCTAGACGAAACAGACTCTTCAAACCACGAAGTTCAGGTTTCTATGCCAAACGAATCGACATTTGAACGAACTTTGGACCAAACGTTGAGATAGTATGACGGAAGGATGAACTTTTAATTTCTAACAATCTGAAGCTCTGTTTTGGAAGAACTTTGGTCCAAAAATCAAGACAAACTGTGGAAAAAATGAACTTTTGATTCTCAGCACGATAGATCTCAAACAAGTCCATGTTTCGGCAAACTTCGGCACAACTGTCAAGACAAACTCTAGAAAGGACAATCTTCTGGTTTCAAGACCCTCCAAAGACTTACAAGTCCAAGTTTTTGGCGAAATTTGAAGGCAATGATCTTTGGGTCTCTAGCCCTCCAAAGCTTCGACAGGATTTGAAAAAAATAAACTTTTGCACAATAGAGCTCTTACAAGTCTTCGTTTCGACGAACTTCAACACAAAATCGAGACAAACTCTGAAAAGGATGAACTTCTTATTTCAAAACCATCCGAAGACATAATAGGCCCCAGGTTTTGGCGAACTTTAAAGGCAGCAAACTTTAGGTCTCTAGCCCTCCAAAGCTCTAACGGGTCCAAGTTTGGACAAACTTTGGCATGAACTTCTAGATGAACTCTGGGTAGGGCAAACTTTTCATTTTGTAGCCCTCCTGAAAGGACAAACTTTGGGTTTCTAACTCTCTAAAGCTTGAAAAGGGTCTGAAAGGACGAACTTTGGGCGAACTATTGTCCAAACTCTGAAACGGACTAACTTGTACACAAGCGTTGAGACAAGCTCTTGTAAGGACGAACTTTGGGTTTGTAATTCTTTAAAGCTCTAACGAGTCAAAGTTCAGACAAAACTCTCTCTTCAAATAATGAAATTAAGGTTTTCAAGTATTAGAGCCACATCGCAAGGCCTGATTGTGAGAAGAAGAAACTTCAGTTTTTTTCTTTAAAGAGTGAGCTGAAAGAGATTCAAAATATGGTAGTTGAAATCAAGTTCGTCAACCGGAAATTCCTAAGTTTGATGGCCATTATGATTATTGGTTTATGCTTATGAAAAATTTTCTTCTTCAAAGGAATATTGATCTTTGGTGGAGACCGAAATCCCTGCCGCAGCAGAAGGAGTAGAGATTACCGAAGCACAACAAAAAACAATTGCAGACCAAAAGCTGAAAGACTTGAAGGTCAAGAATTATTTGTTCCAAGCCATTGATCGAACTATTATGGAAACGATCCTTAATAGAGATACTGCAAAACAAATTTGGGATTCTATGAAGCAGAAGTACCTGGGTTCCACAAGAGTCAAAAGAGCTCAACTCCAAGCTCTTAGGAAAGAGTTTGAAGTCCTACAAATGAAAGAAGGTGAGCGTGTTGATGCATATTTTTCTCCAACTCACACCATTACAAATAATATGAAAATTCATGGCGAAGACATAAAACAAGTTGTGATTATTGAAAAAATCTTGAGACCAATGACATCAAGATTTGACTATGTTATATGTTTGATTGAAGAGTCTAATAATTTAGACACTTTAACAATTAATGAATTGCAAAGTAGCTTACTGGTACATGAGCAAAGACTGAATGGACGTGTAAGTGATGAACAAGCACTAAAGGTGACATATGATACCAGATTCGGTGGAAGAGGAGTTGATCGAGGTCGTGAAGTTTTTCGAGGAAGAGGTAGACATCCATTCAACAAAAGTACCGTTGAATGTTATAAGTGTCATCAGTTAGGACACTTTAGATATGAGTGTCCTCAATGGGAAAAGGAAGCAAATGATGCTCAGCTTGAGGATGAAGAAGAAATATTGTTGATGTCATATGTGGAGCTCAATCAATCAAGGAGGGAAGATGTTTGGTTCCTTGATTCTGGGTGTAGCAATCATATGTGTGCAAACAAGGAATGGTTCTCAAATTTTGACGAAGAATTCTGACAATCTGTGAAGCTTGAAATTAATTTCAAGATGGCGGTGTTGAGAATAAGTTAGTATGACTATCTTTAACAATTTCTCCCCTAAACTGATTGCATGGTGGGAAAGCAACATAGGGACGCATTTCCAAAGAGAAGTTTATGGAGCGCAACACAAAGACTGCAACTGGTACATGCAGACATTTATGAACCCATTAAACCTCTTTCCAATAGTAAGAAGAGGTATTTTATAAGTTTTATTGATGATTACAGCCGCAAGGTGTGGATATATTTTCTTGCTGGAAACTCTGAAGTCTTTACCATCTTCAAGAATATAAAAAATCTTGTTCAGAAAGAGACTGGAGATTTTATTTGTGGTCTACGCACAGACGGGGTGGACAGTTCACCTCTCATGAGTTCAACAATTTTTGCAAAACTAATGGTATCAGTAGACAACTTACTGTCGCCTACATTCCCCAACAAAATGGTGAAGCTAAGCGCAAGAATAGAATAATTATGAACATGGTTAGAAGTATATTATCAGAGAAGCAAGTTTCAAAGAATTTCTGGCCATAAGCAGTAATCTGGACAATGCACATGCTAAACAGAAGTCCTACAGTGGCAGTGAAACATATGACTCTTGAGGAGGCTTGGAGTGGCGTAAAACCTAATGTTGATTATTTTTGAGTTTTTGGATGCATTGGGAATGCTCATGTATCAAGTGTAAGAGAAAGAAGTTATATGATAAAAGTTTTCAGCGTGTGCTTCTAGGGATGAATGAAGAGTCTAAAGCATACAGACTCTATGATCCAGTGTCCAAGAAGATAGTTGTAAGCAGAGATGTGATTTTTGAAGAAAACAAATGCTAGAATTGGGGGAAAACTAATGAAGAATCTAGACTTGATACCCTCGAATGAGAAGATAGTAATATAGAAGGAAGCAAACATGACCAAAGTGAAGAAGAATCTTAAGAGGAGACGATAGCAGAAGAAAAAGGGGAAGTTAGTATATCTTTCAGTGAGTCATCTGAATCAAATTCCTTAACATCTGAAGAAAGCACTACCGAAGTGAGGAACAGAAGAGCACCATTATGGATGAAAGATTATGTAAGTGGAGGAAAATTTTATGAAGAAGCTGAGCACAACAATTTAGTTCTATTAACCTCAACTACAGATCCGACTACCTTTGAAGAAGCTGTTCAAAGTTCAAAATGGAGAGCTGCAATTGACTTCAAGATAGAAGCCATCGAACGAAATGAGACTTGGGAGTTGACAAATTTGCCTAAAGGAATGAAGAAGATTGGAGTAAAGTGGGTTTTCAAAACCAAACTCAACGAAAATGGTGAAGTTGACAAGTATAAGGCTAGGTTGGTAGCAAAAGGTTATGCACAACAACATGGTATAGACTATACCGAGGTGTTTGCACCTATGGCTAGGTGGGGTACTATTCGAATGATAATTGCTTTAGCAGCTTGGAATAGTTGGAACGTGTATCAGCTTGACGTGAAATTGAAGAAGGCATTATATGGCCTTTGTTGAGCAACCAAAAGGTTATGAGAAAAAAAGGTCAAGAATACAAGGTATACAAATTGAAAAAGGCATTATATGGCCTTAAACATGCCCCACGTGCATGGTACAGTCGAATTGAAGCACATTTTGTCAAAGAAGAATTTGAGAGGTGCAACTGTGACCATACTTTATTCATAGAAACAGGAGATGGAGGTAAAATTTTGATTGTTAGTCTATATGTTGAAGATCTAATTTTTACTGTTAATGATGAGAGCATGTTTGTTGAGTTCAAGAATTCTATGAAACTTGAATTTGAAATGGCTGATTTGGGAAAAATGAAATATTTTCTCGGTGTAGAGATTTTACAAAATTCTGAAGGCATTTATATTAGTCAGAGAAAGTATGCCAAAGAAGTTTTGGAGAAGTTTAGGATGGAAAAAAGTAATACCGTGAAAAACCCTATTATTCCTGGGGTTAGACTAACAAAGGATGAAGAAGGAGCCAAGATCAATGCTACCATGTATAAACAATTGATTGTAAGCCTTATGTATCTAACTACAACAAGGCTGGATTTAATGTATGTAGTGTCTCTAATGAGCAGATGGCCTAACGGATCAAAATTTGGATAAATTTTGGACCAAATGTCGAGACAGTGTGATGGACAAACGAACTTAGGGTTTCTAACTCTCTGAAGCTCTAGCTTGGAAGAACTTTGGTCCATACATCAAGATAGACTCCAAAAAAAAAAAAAAAGAACTTTTGGCTCCCAACACGAAAAGCTATAACGAGTCCATATTTCGATAAACTTTGGCACAAATGTCAAGAAGAACTCTAAAAAGGACGAACTTCTAATTTCAAAATCGTTTGAAGACTTACTAGGCCCAAGGTTCTGGCGATCTCTAAAGGAAGCAAACTTTTGCTCTAGCCCTCCAAAGCTAGGACGGGTCCATGTTTGGACGAACTCTGGCATGAACTTTGAGACGAACTCTGGGAAGGGAGAACTTTGGGTTGGTGGCCCTCCAAATTTCTAATGGATCAATGTTTGGTTCAAACGTTGAGCTAGACTCAAGAAAGGATGAACTTGTGGTTTCTCACTCTTCAAAGCTTGAAAACGGTCAGAAAGGACAAACATTGGGCAAGACAAGCTCTAGAAAAGATGAACTTTGGGTTCCCAACTCTCCAAAGCTCTAATAGTGATAAGGCAGCCTTAATCCTCAGCCCAAAGATCCAACCTTTTGATGGGGTTAATGTCACACATGTGAAAGCAATTTGGATGTTAGGCACTCTAAGTACATCAATTTTAGTAAATTTGCTAGCATGTTCAAAAGTATTAAAACTCAAGAAGTTTGAGTAGTAACCTTTTGTAGTTTAAATTCCTTTCTTGTTTTAATTTCGTCTTCCTCACGAACGATTTCGAACCACCACTAGCGTCTTCCCTACCATTCTTCGACCTTAGAACGGAATTGTGGAATCCAGTCAGTGACTAAATTGGGAAAGAATTTAGTATATGTGAAGAGACCATTGAGGGATTTTCTCAAAAAAATTTCAAAAAGAAATTCATGTAACTTGATTACTCCAATTATAGAGTCATATTTGGATGCTCTTGCAAATTTGAGATTACCAAATTCCACCTAAATTTGTGGGGGTTATTTGACAAACATGCAAATGTGGTTAAACCATATCTTGAAACTCAATATTCCAACTCAAACATAGATATTTTCATTAAGTGGAGTCAACATTTTGACTTTCTGTATTTTAATTTAACGATTAATTTAAATAATTAATTTCAAATTAAATTAAATTATATAATTAATTAAATAATTTAATTAATATTTAACATTAAATCAAACACAATTCCCAAACAATTCCGGCACATATTGATTATGAATCCCTATCCATAATTTCAATATTTAAATCTTATTTAAATTTCTTCGATTCTCTTTCTTCGTGTTAATTCGTAATTTATGCAGTTAAATATATTGTATATATTTAGCGCATATTCCCTAATTCGAATTCTAACACTTCGAACTCTTTGGTCACACTATTCTAATGTTTAATTCGATATGAGCATGCAAGGGTACCTAATGGATCTACAGATCATGGGCTCCAACGATCAAAGATTAACCGGCTAAACTCATTAACCTAGTTAACCAACATTCGTTAACTACCAGGACACTCCACTATAGCCTAGTAGTTGCACGCCCCTGACTATAGATATAATTTTGTCCATTTGATATAACCATAATTAGTAAGTTCATCTTTCAAAGGTTGTTCATAACTAGAGGTGGGTCAATTTACCGTTTTACCCTTAAAGTTACTACTTGTTCTTTAAGTCTCACCCATCCTCTAATGAGCAATTTGTTTGTGGTCCAACTACTAAACCGAATCCCTCTCTGGCCAACGAGAGGGTGGGGCCCCTTGTTCAAGACCTCAAGTCAGTACTTAAATGAACAACCTCTCTACTGTCCCTAAAAGCGGGTAGGAGTGAATTCCATCTTGCACCCCTGTCCCTATCTATTCACCAAATCTTACCCCTGAAATGGGAGGCTTATTGAATCGGTGAACTTGGACCACTCTCAGATGGTGAGTGGGGATGCGCATAGTATAATGATGAGGGTGTTCATGAGGTGCAAGACACTAGGGGCTCTGCTGACCTCCAGGCGTTGCTACAGATTAGTGACTAGAGAGGGTTCAGGGGGTGTGCGAGCCCACCTAGGGACTCACACTCGCACGTGTGAGTCGTGTGTAGGGAAGTACTACACATCCATAGTTGCGTGAGACTGGAGGCCACCCCTAGATGAGATAGGGATATGTCCCAAGAGCATGATTGCATGTGTTTGCATTTGCATGGCCCCCTATAGTGGGGTCACTTACTGAGTATTCTTCAAAATACTCAGGTCACTTGTACGGATGACGACGACATCGCAAGCAGAGACTGTGGCACGTCCATAGGGTAGATTCATATTTAAATTTCTAGTTTTAGGTTAGAATAGGTTGTTATGCATCGCATTGTTTTAAATTATTTTGTATTTGTTTTTATTTTCTCTAAATTTTTTAGTATTTCATATTTAAACACGCAAGACCATGACTGTGTTTTTAAGAGAAGAGAATGTTTTTAATGTTTTCGACATTTATACTATAGATGACGTTTTCTTTTAGGAGTTATATTTCTGCATGAGAGATGAGCATAGGACGTTAGCAGAGACTCTGAGTATGTAGAAATTTAGGATCGTTACAACTAATATACCACTTTTATATTGTATCATTATAGACTTTTTAAAAATGAATACGAAAACAATTATCGATAAAAAAAAAATTAAATACGATAGATTTATCATTTTTAGTCTATTGATTAGATAAAAGATGATAAACATATCAATTACATTTACTAGTGATATACGAGGATAAAAAAATTAGATACCATAGATTTATCATTTTAAGAGGTTTGATGATACAAGAGTGGTTTTCGTAATTTTGTTTGTCACCTAGCATCAAATAAATAGTCTTGTATGTTCATTTATTTAAATATGATTAAAATCCATAATTTAACTATAACTATTTGATTGAAGAAAAAAATAATTTTCTTTATAAAATTGCATAACTTACAATTGTTTTAATAGACAACATCTATTTAGTATGCATTTTTTAAGCATTCAGTGTGATATGCAAGAATTTTAACTCTCATATTCTCCATAGAAACTTAATAAATATTAGTCACCTTTAAAACAATTTGAAAAACATGGAACGTGTGTTAATTAACCTGTTCCTACATAATTGAGTATTGTCCCTATCTAAATTTGTCACAACCTGAAATGGGAAGATTCATAAAACACAAATCGTGTTCTTTAAGTCTCACTCATCCTCTAATGAGCAATTTGTTTGTGGTCCAACTACTAAACCGAATCCCTCTCTGGCTAATGAGAGGGTGGGGCCCCTTGTTCAAGACCTAGAGTCAGTACTTAAAGGAACAACTTCTCTACTGTCCCTAAAAGCGGGTAGGAGTGAATTCCATCTTGCACCCCATGTCCCTAACTATTCACCAAATCTTACCCCTGAAATGGGAGGCTTATTGAATCGGTGAACTTCGGCCACTCTCACCCATACAAATTTAAGGATAAGGGTGAGGGTCGTCGGCAGAGCCAAAAACTTCGGCGAACGCTGGAGTTTTCGCTCGCACACGACCCACAAAGGGCGGCCAAGGGCTGGGATGCCACAATTGCGTCCCCGACCTTTAGCCACCCTGAAAGAACCTGCAAAGTAACGAAAACAGTGAAAAACGAGAAGGAACAGAAAATCGACAGAACTCCAGCGAAGCCGAACCATACGAATCGACGTCAAAACCCCCATTTTATACCACAAAAGTAATCCCAGAACCCTTTACACACATCAGGAGTAGGTTTTAGACGAATCCCTTACACTGAACACCGTCGGCAAGGAAGACAGAACGGTGGACTTTCGAGCTTCTCCAGATCCGAGAGTGTGAGGTCCTTACAAACGAAATCTATACCAAATCAATAGAGCAATTCAGTTTGCAGAGTTTGCATATAATAGAGCAATTTATATTACCACTCATTTGTTGGATTTCAATAATCGGCCGGGAAATCCTTTGTTTTCGGTGAGAGAAAATTGTCGACAACAGGTCGTTGGAAGAAAAATTAAAATGCGTAAAATAAGAAAGAGAGAGAATGGTGAAATTTTGACTGCCCCTTTAATTCAGGTGGTGAAAATATTGTGAACCGATTTCCTATTTAAATATAACCTATCCTAAAAATTAGGATGGAGAGTGGCCAACTGAATCTGCGCCACTACCTACTAAATTGCAGTCTAAAACTTAGTTAATCGACGTGTTTGTCAAATGGTGAAACGGAGAATGAATTTAATCGTGTAAATCTAAATAAGGAAAAATCAGGTTTTAACTAACATCATTATTCTCCTCTCGAAGTTGTTTATGGATTTAATCCACTTATGCCTCTTGATTTGCTTCCTATTCCTTCTATCATTTTTGTGAGTGAAGCAACCACAAGGAAGGCAGATTTAATCAAAACATTGCATAAAAAGGTGAGGAGAGAATTGAGAAACAAAACTTCAAAGTTGCTTCAACAATTAACAAAGGATGAAAGAAAATCATTTTTCAACCTGGTGATTGCATTTGGATACATTTTTACAAGGAACGATTCCCATCTCAAAGGAAGACAGTTACATCCAAGAGGGGATGACCCCCATCAAGTCGTTGAGAAAATTAATAACAATGAATATAAAATTGATTTTCCCAGAGAATTTTCAATACATTCTACTTTCAATGTTGCTGACTAGAGTTCTTTTGATGTAGGTGATGATTTTTCTGATTCAAGGATGAATCCTTTTGAAGAGAGGGGAAATATTAAGAATCTGTACCAAATTTTTCAACTGAACCTATTGTACGATCTAAGATCAAGAAGATTCAACAAGCATTCATTCTTCATCTACAAAATCGGATCGGTTCGGTTCAACCATCATTTCAGGTGTTACAAGTTGATTTGATTTTGGAAGGACCATTTGGAGCTTCAAAAGTGAATATTTATACGGTTGAACTAGCAGATGAAGTTACAAGTATCTTCATGAGGTGTTAGAAAACTTTAATTATTATTTTTAATTTCATAAAGTTGTTAATGGTCAAATTCACTTCGTCTTTTGTGAAGATTTAAGAGGATCGGGACTAAATTACGGGCACTAACTCCTTTAGTTGGGAGACTATAAATAACCACAAATTATTATGTAAAAATCAGATTTGTGATGAATGAAATTAATCTCTCAAGTTGAGACATTCAGCCTTAGAAATTCGAGCATCATCTTTGCCATTTCTAAGTTTCAAGCAATTCTTGTTGTACATTGTACCCGAGCCATTCAATCCAATCTTGATCAAGTTCGATTGTGGAGTGACTTAATTTAGAACAAGGTTCCAAATCTTGCTTTTAGATCTTTGATCATAAGAGGTAATCTAATTCTGGCATTATCTCTTGGTTGATCCGAATTTTGTATAAGGAGGTGTTAATTTCTTTGATTCAAGGGTTCTTGCTTCAACAAAAGCTTGGTTCGTTGAGCTAAAGATTAGGGTTGCCTTATCAAAGACCAAGTGGAGACAAGCATGTGGTACTTAGGCAACAGAGCGAGCAATCACATGACTGGAGATCGAACAAAGTTCAAGGAACTTGATGAGAAGTTCATTGGAAACATGAAGCTCTGCAATGAATCAATTGTACCGAGCCAAGGAAAAGGATCTATCTTGTTAAGTGTAAGAATAGTGATCAACATCTATTGACCAAGGTGTATTAGTCTTGGTCAAATTTTAGAAAAGGTAGCATAGTGGAGATAGTCGACTCGACCCTCAAGATATACAACCGAAACAAAGCCCTATTGATGTAGGTAAAACGGTCGCTAAAGCGCCCATATAAGATACTATTAAAAGACTATCAACATCTTCCAAAGCCATCTATTAGCGTTGGCAGCACAAAAGTAAAGAAGAAACCAACGGGTCAGGAGAAAAAAGAATCGAGAAATAAATCCAAGAAGCGACGAGAGGCTGCTTCAATCAGCGAAGTGCAACCTACAAGTCGATGTGTTTCTTCAGACTTATCACCTCAACCAAGGAGGCCTAGAGATATCAATTTGTCATCTCAATCAAAGAAACCTAGAGAAGAGAGGAGTCGAAGAAAATGCATGTTGCAAAATTAAAATTTCTCAAGAAGACAAAGTTAACCAGGGACAAAGCAAAGTTGAAACTATAGAGCAATATGCGACATTCTCATCAATACCCTAGCAAGGGTTAAAGTTGTAGTCATGCACGAGTTTCTCAATGAAAAATCTTGAGCAAAGAAGTTATTAACCTAGAGAAATTTTAGGATAATTGATATGAACCAAGAGACATCAATCATACAATATACTTTAATGAATATGTGAAAAAATGTTGTTGAAATTATCAAAAGATAATTCAATTTATCTAATATTGAAGAAGAATGAAACTTCATTGTTATAAATTTTCGGTGGATTACGATTTAGAGTTATTGTATTTAATTAATGTATTTTAAGACTTTTTATTAAATTTGAAGTTACATTTATAATTATAGTCATAAAGTATACATAATGACTAATTATGGTCATAAAGTACGAATGTTACAAACTATTGAAATGCTAAATGGAAGGTCAACGGTTTCATTTTGAAGCTTGAAAAATGTAGTAAAAAAAGTGTATGTCCTTTCCTTTATGGCTAAGTTTCTTTGCAATTCTATGTCGTTTAGATTGCATGTAGAATCATTTAAGTTCGACATGATCAATCTTGCTTGTGGAGTGATTCGAATCTCAAACAAGTGTTCTTGCTTTGAGATAATTTGATCAACAAGATCTCAAATTATTTAATTTTAATTAATTAAATGATGTTTTGATAATAACAAACCTACACTTAATTATTAACAATGATCAGTATTTTGAACCGTTCACAATGTAACGTTGGGAATAATGATTTCAATGCCTTTTTCAATACTCAAATCAGAGCGAAAACGAGTCGAGACAAGAAATATGATTTGATGATGGGACAACAAAATTGAAATCATAAACCAATCAAAGTATGACACTTAGATCTTTGGAAAGTAATAAATAGGGGAGTTTTCAATTACTTTTAAATAGAAATAAAATTATTTATAAATCCAATTATAAAATAAATTATTACCCACGTTATTTTTATTATTATGTTATTGTATTTAGAAAGATATAAATAATAAAAAAGAATTTGAATTTTTGTTAATATTTACTTTAAAAAATAAAATATAAAACACCTCCTCTACCTTTTATTTTTTCTTTCAACTACCAACATAAAAAAATGTTTGGTCTGCCTTTTATTTCTCTTTGTGAGAGTTGGTATGTGTTCATACCAAAATCAGATCCTTTATCAGTTTTATCCTAAACTGTAATAATTTTCAAACTCTTTCCAATTTAATTTAGAAATTGTTATTAAGACTTTTTTCAGAAATTGTTATTAAGACTTTTTTCATGTCGTAACTTTTTTTATAAAATTATTTATTTTTATTTCTTGAATTATTTTATTATATTAATTATCCTGTTCTACTTATTTTTAAAAAATCATAATTAAAAAAAATTAATCACATTTAAATAATTTATTATCAAAACTCTATTCACTTTAAATAATTTTATTGTTAAAACTCTATTCACCCTTTATCGTTGCAATCCAACATATCATATTTGACCCTTGTTCATAGGTTAATATTGTTGTCGTCGTCGGTTTCTCTGCTACTAGTGACCTTTGGCTCGCGTTAGAGACTACATTCAACCATCATTTGAAAGCTAATAAACGGAGACTAAAGGGTGACTTGTAGCTAATGAAACACAACACTAAGCATGTTGCTGAGTATGCTCGTACCTTCAAAGCAATCTGTGACTAGTTCATGTAGGGGTGTACATTCAACCCGGCAACCCGACAACCCAAACCAACCCAACACGAACTATAAGGGTTGGGTTGGGTTGGATTAGCATTTCGAGTAGAGTTGGGTTCATTTTTCTGAACCCGAACTAAATCGGTTCGGTTTTGGGTTCATGGGCTCGAGCCAAATTAAAATATATAAAATATATTAAGAATCTTATTGTATTAGTGGGTTTGTCAGAGTGGTCTCAGTCTAATTGAAGAACAATCATACTCGAGCTCTCGACGCCAGCCAAATACATATATCTGTTTTTATTTTTAATTTCTTTGTTTTGTTTATATTAATTTTATTATTTTTAATTAAACATTTTAGAATAAACTAACCTATAACTATTAATATATTTTATACATATAATATAAATATTTATTAATTATGATTTATATTTATATTTAAGATTGAATGTTATATATTTAAATTATTTAGATCAATGTTCATAAATGATATGTATATATAATTTAAAAATATATTCTAAATTATAATATATTTATTATCTATTTATTGTATCATTATTATATCACAATTTATATACATTTTTATTTTTTTAATAGTTTAAGGTACGTATAAATAAGCATATTTCAATTAAAATATTCTTATATATTTTCTATTTTTGTTATATACAATACTCTTAAATTAACTAATCATTTTTATGGTTTATTTAATTTCATGAACTATTCTTGTATTTTTGTTATTTTAACAAATTCTAAAAAAATGTTAGTATTTAATTGTCTCTAATTTTATGACAACGTTGAATTGTGTTAATATGTTACAATTTTCGCTCATTATTTTTTATTGAATTTATTATTATTATTATTATTATTTGTCAATAATTATAGATGAATTTATGTTTGTGAACTTTTAATATATTTTATCTTCCAAATAATTATAAATTGGGTGTAAATAAATTTTTTTTTAAAAAATTGACAACCCAACCCGGACCCAACCCGAAAATAGAGGGTTGGGTTGGGTTGGGTTGTGAAAAGTTTCGGGTTGGGTTGGGTTACCAATCCAAACCAACCCGAACTTTTGGGTTGGGTCTAAAAAATCTCCCAACCCGGACCATGTACACCCCTAAGTTCATGTCATTGGCAAACCCGTCAAGAACATTGATAAAGTGCACTAGTTAATTTGTGGACTTGGCATTGGTTTTTCAATTTTTTTGTAACGATCCTAGATTTCTAATAACCTAAAGTTGTTACCATCATAATAACCTATGCTCTTATGAGAAATTAAACATTTAAAACTTCATCATAAAACATTGTCATTGGATTTACGTGTTCAAAAACATCTTTAAAGAACATTACGAAATACTAAATGAAATAAATAAACAATAAAAGTAAAAACTGAAGGGAATGAGCTCTTAGTCTACGTCGCATTGGGAACGGTTTTGAATGTTATTACGAATTAAAACAAAGCAATAAAGAGGGGAGCAATAACTCTACCTTTGTAGAAACCTAGTTTACAAGACTTCTTGAAGTATTCCAACCATGCAAAAGTTCTCTATATTCCATAAATTCTTTTTGCTATGACTCGAACACAAGGCCAAGATTTGTGGGAGCATCTTGAAAGAAAATCCTAAAAGGATAGGAGAAGGATAGTTTCAAGAGAATTCTCTAGAGAGGTAGTTTGGTTCTCCAAAGAAAGTTGGAGAAATTCGTGTGTATTTAGCTCAACCCGAAGGTCCTATTTACTAGGACTCTTGGAGAATATTTGTCAAATAATATATTTGCATATCTAATATATTAGAATATAATATCTTATACAAATCATATTTAAATATTATAAGATATCCTCGTTGGGTTTTATGTCCTAAAACACAGTTTGTAAACAAAAACATATTCTATCTTCAATAAAGCTATTATTGATGTTTATTCAGTAACGATTGTTATTGAATAAAGTAAATTTTACGATCCTTAATCTAAATCCAATAAACTAAGAACACTCTAGTTATATTATGATTACTTGAACTCTATGTAGAGACATAAGAGCGGATCAAGTTGAAGTATATAGTCAAAATGATCTATAGTACAAAGATAAGGCTAAATACCTTATCCTGGGGACACTATGGATGCGTCCCACTCTGTATATGATATAAACAATGTGATCACTAAATTGTACATGTGGAGACATGTGAGTGAGGGCGTCCAATGCAATGAGTATTGCATAAGATCGGGCCATGAAGAAAATCACTCTCACTTTATAATGCTGTTTACTGTTGAGACTGATTTTTTCATTCGATGACCTAGGTAATTCAACCTTAATCCTAAGCTAACTATGAACTCCTGTTTATTCGAAATTATTCTTAGATTTGCATGCGTGAGAGTGGCCTGAGTTCGCCGATTCAATAAGCCTCCCATTTCAGGGGTAAGACTAGGTGAATAGTTGGGAACATAGGGTGCAAGATCGAATCCACTCCTACCCATTTTTCGGGATAGTAGAGAGGTTGTTCCCTTAAGTACTGACTCCAGGTCTTGACAAGGGGCCCACCCTCTCATTGGCCTCAGATGGATTTGGTTTGGTGGTTGTAACACAAACCAATTGTTCATTAGAGGATCAGTGGGACTTAAGGACCAAGAAGTAACATTAGGGGTAAAACGGTACATTGACCCAGCTCTAGTTACGAACAACCTGTTAGGATGGGCATACTAATCATGGTTATATAAAATGGACAAAAATATATCTATAGTGAGGGGAATGCAACTACTAGGCTATAGTGAAGTGTCCTAGCAGTTAACGATGTTGGTTAACAAGGTTAATGTGTTTGCAAGTTAATCTCGGATCGTTGGAGCCCATGATTTATAGGTCCATTAGGTTCCCCTGCTAGCTCATATCAGACTAAACCTTAAAATAGTGTGGCGAGTGAATTTGAAGTGTTCGAACACAAATTAAGGAATATGCGCTAAATATATACGATATATTTAATCGCATTTTGATTTAATTACGAATTAAACAAAATGAAAAATGAGGGAATTTGAGATATTTAAATAAGATTTAAATATTTTAATTATGAATAGGGATTCATAATCAATATGTCCCTAAATTGATTGGGATTGATTTCATTTAATGTTAAATATTAATTAAATTGTTTAATTAATCATTTAATATTATTTTGATTTGAAATTAATTATTTAAATTAATTGTGGAAGTAAAATAGAGAAAATCAAAATGTTTGCCATAATTCCACAAATTTGAGTGAAATTTTGAGTGTCAAACTTTAGTTCGACCAAACTTGCATGTTTGCCAAATAAACCCCACACATTTGAGTGAAATTTTGAGTGGTAATCTCAAATTTGCATAAACATGCAAATATGACCCTATAAATAGACTGATCAAGGTAAATGAAAATTCTACCGGCAAAACTTTGAGAAAATCTCTCAAAACTCTCTCTTTACATATACTAAATTCGTATAAGTTTAGTCACTCACCCGATTCCACAATCCCATTCTAAGGCTGAAAACTAGTAGGGAAGACACTAGTGGTAGTTCGAAATCGGTTCGTGAGGAAAAAAGAATTTGAACTACACAAGGTTAGTATTCAAATTCATTGAGTTTTAATGCTTTTGAACATGCTAACTAATTTCTTATAATTGATGTACTTAGAGTTCCTAAGATCCAAATTTCTTTCGCACGTGTTATAGTAACGCCATCAATCCTAATATATATTTAACTAATTTGAGTCTCATTCAAATTTCAAATATATTTTTATTTAATGTATTAGATACATTAATTGATTTAATATTTAATTGTATCAAATACAATTAATATATTTTTCCATTTTTATATATTTAATATATTAAATATTAATTTGAACCCTCCAAAATTTTCCATTCATTAACTATAGGTCACTTCACTATAAACCTAGAGTTCTCGTACTGCTAATTTCGATACTTGAACAATGGGATCCCATCCTTAAATTAGACCGAGAGAGATTTGGTTTCTCATTGGATCATAAATAAATGGATGATTAGAGGATCAGTGGTACTAAAAGGTGAAAGATGTAATTACAGAGGTAAATGAACTTTTAACCTTGTTGTAATTACAAACGACTCGTGAATGATTGACTTGCTTGAAATGATTATATAATTAGACACAATTTGTCTTACAGTACATAAGAGTGCAACTCTATAACGACAGTGGAGTGACATATAGTTAATGCATGAAAATTGAATAATTAAAGAGTTTAATTAATTAATTTTGTATCACTAGAGATTATAATTTGTAGACCTAATGTCCTCTAGACGTCGCTATGGGCAGGTAGGTCGACTATGATGGGTCCACGGGGGTGCAAACCGCTTGGGGATCCATACTCGCACATGTGGGTTGTGTGTAGGAAAGTATTACACAACCAATTTTGTCCCTGGATGCCACCCCTATCATGATTTTAACAATAGGTCCCTAATTAGGAATTGCATATGTTTGCATTCCCTGACCCCAATAGTAAGGTCACTTACGAAGTATGTCTTAAAATATTCAAGCTGTGTGTTACTTCAGAACAAATGTTCATGCTTCAATAAACTTCGGAACAAATGTCGAGACAAACTCTAGAAAGGCTGAACTTTTGGTTTCATAATCCTTTAAAGTTGTACAAGGCCCCTAGTTTTGGCGAACTCTGAAGGCAGGAAATCTCAGGTCTACAGCCTTCCGCACCGACGGGTCAGAGTTTGGATGAACTTCTTCACGAACTATATGAAGGGTGAACTTTTGTTTTGTGGCTTTCAAACCTCTAATGGTTCAAAGTTTGGTCCAAACGCTGAGACAAACTTCAGAAAGGACGAACTTTGGGTTTCTAACTTTCTAAAGCTTGAAAAGGGTAAAAAAAGGACAAACTTTCAGTTCCTAACTCTCCAAAACTCAAAAAGGTACACAAAGGATGGACTTTGAGAAACCCTTTGTGTCGTTGATAATATTTTAGGAAACTTTATTTATTATTTTAATTTCATAATTTCTTGTAGTGGGCAAAAGGTGGAACAAAATTTGATCTAATTCCTTTTTGAAAGCATTGGAGAGTTAGAATCCAAAAGTTCGTTTTTTCTCGAGTCCGTTTTAGCGTCTGGATAAAACTTCAACCCAGTAAAGGTTTTGAGGTTCACAAACCCGAAGTTCATCATTTCTAGAGTTCGTCTTGAAGTTTGTGCCAAAGTCATCTAAACTAAGATTCGTCGGAGCTTTGGAGGGCTAGAGACCCATAATTCGTTGTCTTTAGACTTCGCCAAAACCTTGCCTTGTAAGTCTTCTGAGGGCTTTCAAATAAAAAGTTCGTCTTTTCCAGAGTTCGCCTCGACATTTTGGTCGAAGTTCGTTGACACATGGGCTTGTTAGTGAAATGAAATAACCACTAATTATTTTCATGTACCCGAATGAGCAATTACAACAAACAAGACAAAGAGGATTCAATAGGCCTTTATATTACTTCTTCAAAGGCTTGGCAATGTACAAGAGATACAAAGATGTTTTAGTACAAACATATTTCTAATATCAATATACAGAATAGAGTGATAATAAATACCATTTGACTTTGGAAAATGCTTCCGAGAAATCTTGTCTTTCTTAATTGAACTACTATTTATGTTATAGGTCTTATTTTCTTTCTTTTTCATTTAATAGCTTTTAATTAAAAGTCTTTGGTAACCAACTACCATTATGGTTTGCTTAATCATTTTTTACTATTTAAAGGCACCGTAATATTTAAGTTTAATAATCATTTTTTAATAGAAAAGCCTTGTGTTTCTTGGAACCTTTTCGCGTTATCTTTCTAATTTTGGTGTGAGTTAGATATGAGAGTGAGAGTGACCATCATAGATTTGAAATTAGATCTAACTTGTTATTCATTTATCTAAACAACTCTTAGTTGGAATCATTCATTAAGTTAGCTTTATTTGTGAAAGTTTGTAAGGATCCTAGTAGGACCTATATCTTTGCAAATTCAGCATTGTTGGGGCTTACTAGTTATAGCTTGGAGCCAAAAATTCATTTTTTTGAGAGTCTGTCTTGATGTTTGGACCAAAGTTCTTCCAAATTCTTACAAACTAGAGCTTCAGAGAGTTAGAAACCTAAAAGTTTGTCCATCCCTCACACTGTCTCAACGTTTCATCGAAAGTTCAAACAATATACGATCCGTTAGTCTTAGAATCCTGAATTTCATGGTTTGAAGATCTCGTTTCGTCTGGACTTTGACTTGCTAGAGCTTTGGAGAGTTTGAAACTCAAAGTTTGTCCTTTCCAATGTGAGTTAATATGCTTGACTTACCAAAACAAGTTATTAACCTATAGCAATTTTAGGATAATTATTGAGTAGTTTTTTATTTGAATAAGTTTATATTTGTTATTAAGCAGTTATTAACAACATGAGGAGGAAGCTTAGGAGATCGATTGTACAATCTCCACTGTAAATACTCATGAGATTTATGTTATTTGTTTCGAGATATTTAAATTGTGGGCAATTGAGGATTCTATTGACATGGCTAAGTTAGGGCATGGCTCTGATACCATGTTAGATGAACACGGCTCTCCACAATGGTATGATATTGTCCACTTTGAGAATAAGCTCTCGTGGCTTTGCTTTGGGCTTCCCTAAATTAGTTGGGACTTTCATCCAACACTACCAACTCCAACAAATTAATGTATCCTTGAAACGATGGAATCCATTTTTCATTTAAACTTCTAAAAAAAATACCATCCATAAATTTAATACTTTATCAATTTTTCTAATACATAAAAAATTAATAGTCCAACTTTAAACATCACATAAAAGGAGCTAATAAAATACAAAATTAGTTGTTACAAAAGCTAAGGCTAAGAGTGTTGAGAAAATTAAGAAAGTTTAGGTCACCTCACCTTTTCCACCTTGTTAGGGAAGATATTCTCACGTAACCAAAAGTTTTAAAGAAAATTTTTGGATTTCTACATTGTTTTAGTGCCATTTTAGCAACAAACATGGACAAGTTAGTGGAGATATTTTTTTGGCCAGAAGGAGGGAGTTGGTTTAAAGATCAATGTATTCATCATAACTGCACTTGGGCAGGTGGAGACCAAGGTATTTACTTGTATTTTGGATCTCTCAAGGCCTTCCAGTTAATGTATTATTGGAAATGATGCACTCCGACTCTCAATCTTTTCAGAGATTAAAGTTTCAATTCTAATCAAGTTTGCTTTTCAAAATTTTAAAACATCAATAATGTCTTCAAACTAACTAGTTCCGATAGGATAGCCCTAATGGCGAGGTATCATCACGGATGCGTCGGTAGAATTTTTTTGGTAATGCTATGTATATGACGGCGGTAAATAAACACACATGCCAATGGTTCCAACATGGCGCCAATAGACATGAACAAATCTACGCAAATGAGTCCAAGTTCGGACGAACTTTGGCACGAACTTTGAGACAAATTCTAGGAAGATCGAACTTTGGTTTGTGATCTTTTAAACCTCTAATGAGTCAAAGTTTTGTCCAAATGCTAAGATGGACTCTCGAAAGGACAAACTTTGGGTTCCAAACTCACCAAAGCACTAACAGGTCAAAATCCGAATGAAACGAGCTCTTGAAACCATGAAGTTTAGGTTTCTAAGCCTAACGGATCTAAGTTTTGACAAACTTTGGACCAAACGTCAAGACAATTTGATGGAAGGATGAACTTTGGGTTTTCAACTCTCAGAAGCTCTAGTTTGGAAGAACTTTGGTTCAAACATCAAGACAAACTTTAGAGAAAATCAAGACATCAAGACAAACTCTAGAGAAACTCTAGAGAAAATGTCAAGACAATGCTTACTGAGTCTTATACTCATTCCTTATTCTCTATTTTTTTCTTCAGGAAATAAGGAGCTGGTCGTGGTTAGGAGCGGACTCTAGAGCAGGTGCCATAGACAAACCTCACCCGTCGTCCTTCAACCCTTTTGTGTCGTCCCTTAACTTGTGTTTTAACTGTTGTGTTGTGTTTTAAAATACTTTGTATCATCTTTATTTTGATATAATGTTTGATATGTTTTAAGTTTTGGTTGTTTTACTTTGTTAAAATTTTACCCATCTTTTAGAGTCATCGAGTCAGCCCAGTCCTTACACATAGCAACAAGAAAATTCTTTGAATACATCCTTTACAACTTTAATGACTTGCTTAGAAGCATGTATCCATATTTTGTTGTCTGCATACAATTTTGAATGATGTTCATGCATGCACCCTAGAGGTATGAGTGTAATTAGGTAGAGTAATATATCATGCATTGTCGAATATGCAGTAGGGATCTTATGGACAAGAATTAGGAATCCAATGTAAAATGCTTTATTATGATAAATAAAACAGTAAGGTAAGAGGTGTATTTCTTAAGAAAGTTTATTACAATGTGAGTTAATAAACTTGACCTAGCAAAAGAAGTTATTGGTTCAAAAGAAGTTATTAACCAAGAGCAATTGTAAGATAATTGTTTAGAAGTTATTCGCTTGAATAGAAATATGGAAATTGTTAGTCTTTAATGAGTAAGATTTGTTAGTAGTGGCTTCATGAGAAAGTTTAGAAACTTGATCATAAAATTTAGGAGATGATTTGTGCTTTCCTCACTATAAATACTCATGATATGTATGTTATTTTCACAAAAAGCATAAGAACTTAAGGTTCCTCTATTCAAAGCTCTCTCCTCTCAAGTTGTTCTTCCGGCTTAAGTTATTTGTTTCGACATATGTTATTTCATACATTTGGTATCAGAGCTCCCAGGATGCTGAAACAAATGTCATCACCATGCAAAGTCACGGGAGGAGAAGTGACAACGATAAAGAGTGGAAAGGAGGGGAATGCAACGCTCCAATACCCGTTACTCATGAAGAGTAACTACGCAACACGGTCGATAAAGATTCGTGTTGACTTATATGCACAAGGCGTGTGGGATGTCGTCGAGCATTGTGACATTGAGGATCGTAAGGACAGGATGACTCTTGTTGCAATCTACCAAGCGAAGAGGACATTCTTCTCATGTTGGCAGAGAAGGACTCGACAAAGGTAGCGTGGGAGACACTGCAAACAATCATGTGGGCGTAGAACATGTCAAGGAAGAAAAGGTGCAGACCTAGAAGAGTGAGTTCGAGACTATCCATGAATGATGGTGAGTCGATAGATGACTTTGCCATGAAGTTGACGACGATCGTCAGCGACATCTGTTCATTAGGCGACGTGGTGGAGGAGATCTCCATTGTTAAGAAGTTCCTTCAAGTAGTTCCCCCAAGATTCATGTAGATTGTTACCTCCATTGAGCAGTTCGGTGACCTCAAGAACATGTCGGTTGAGGAGGTCGTTACTCATCTTATGGTCAATGAGGAGAGACTTCATGGCTACAAGGAGAAAGAGGAGGATGAATACCTCTTACTCACACATGAGAAGTGGCTCACACGAACGAAAAAGAAAGATGTAATGACTCTTCTTTTTCAAGTATAAGGGGACGTGACAGCCATAACAAAGATAACAGAGGTCATGGACGTGGACGTGGCCACGGACGTTGTGGCAAAGGAGGTCGTGACAATAGTTCACAATTCCATGAAAATGCCAACCCTCGAAAGGACAAGAGTTTGATCATGTGTTACTCTTGTGGAAAATATGGGCATTATGTGGCAAAGTGCCATAGCAAAAAGCAAGATGAGGAGGCAAATCTCAAACTCACGCAAGATCAAGAGACCACATTGATGTTGGTCGAGAAAATGCCCAACCTATTGATGCTCAATGAATAGAAGTTCTAGTGAACCCTTTCATAGATGAAGAAGTTCAAGTGGAGACAAGCATGTCGTACCTAGACAACGGAGCGAGCAACTACATGATCAGAGATCTAGCAAAGTTCAAGAAACATGAGGAGAAGTTCACTGGGAATGTGAAGCTTTGCAATGGATCAATTGTACCGATCAAAGGCAAAGGATCTATTTTTTTCCAGTGTAAGAACAACGATAAACGTATATTATATTAAGCTAGGATGACAGAGCTCATGTAAATTGTAAGGGCTCAAGTCATTAAGCGTAGGAATGGTATCAGAGCCTCTCAATTTTCGTGAGGAAAGAGGAGTTACTCAATCTTTAAGACCGATGTTGCAAAAACCAAGAGGAGGATATGAAAATTCAGAAGAATTTGGAGTATGTGATAGTTGAGCGAATAGCCCTTGTGTTCCAGGTGGCAAGACGCGGGAAGCGCAGTAAGTCCGTTGGCAAGCTTGGGTGCTTTGTCATATGAAATATTCTGAAGAAAAATCTTATCTACATCCTGACAACTTTATCAGAGACAAAACAAAGATTGACAACTTGTCAGCCACACAGTGAAGGCTCACATGTGGATTATCGGTGTTTGTAAATTATTAGTTTACTTTATATCTTTTCTTACTTTTAGGAAATCAGATCTTGCAGGGGTCCTTTCCTGCTAGATTCAATCTTATCTCTTAGTTGGCGTTTTTCAAATTTACGTTCAAATTCGAAGTCTATAAAAGGACTTCATCAATGTAAAGAGAGCATCGATCGGCAGATAGCTCTCTCTTGAATATCAATTGAAGAATTCAGAGAAAAATCATTCTACTCTATCTCTTATCTTATCTATCTTCTTATGAATGAATTTCTTAGAAAGCTCAGAAAATCAAACCATCTTAAATGCTCTACCGATGAAGAAGAAATTTCAAATGAACATAGAAGGTGAGAAAATCTCACCATCTCAAATACTGTCAATCAAGAATATCAGATTGCAAGAATCGAAGATCAACTCCAAAATTGGACTATTCCAAAGGTAGATCCTAAAACTATCTACCAAATTTCAACCTTCAATTTCTCAGAGAAAAACATCCCAATTCATAGCAATAGTGAATCTCTGAATCTTTTTTCAATATCTCTTATACTCAAGAGTTTAACTATCTCCATGTCGATCTTGTCCAAGTCGCTGTAAAACCATTGTTCAGACTTGGATTAGAAATCCCAGTCCTTATCGAGATAAGAGACATGAAGATTTCTCAAATTCTTTGTTGGGAATGGTTCAATTCAATCTAGAGAATGGACCAGTCTATTTCAATTGTTATCCAAATTTTACTTCGTCACTCCACGACCCACACATATTATCAGCTCTCATGCTGGATTTACAATCAAAAAATTTAAACATCAAGACTGAAACTCATTCTTCAGTCGTCATATTCAGAGTTTATTATAAGCTCATGAATACAAATATTTCTCCAAAAGCATTAAGATCCTCACCAAAAGGATCAACTATGCTCATAGAAGCGAATATTGGAAAATCATCAGTGACTGTCCCAAAAACACTCTCTTGGGATCAAATAACCAGAAGCACTCTTTGAAAAATAGAAGATGCAAATCTTCTAAAAAGAAAAGAATCTCAAAACCCAGTCCAAATCATCGAACATGACGATGGAAGCGTTGAAATAAAATTCAGCGAAGAACCTTTGTCAAAGTCGAAAGTAAAAGAATTCCTGAGTTCTAGACCAAGTACTTCAGGAATATCAAGATCGATGTATGACCCCTTAAAAGTAAAAGAGGTCAGTTATGATAAAAAAAGGGCGTCAATCCACTATGAGGATGGCTCAAGGTGTCCAACCCATACGGATATGGATACTCAATCCGTCTACGAAAGTCAGCTAAATGTCATTACAGCTGATTTCCAGATAGACAAAGAATTTTTGAAAGTAGATTTTATGTCAACCACCAACTCTTCAAAAAGAAATGCCTTCTTCCAAATCTAGAGAGAGGCTGAGCAAAATGAATTAAAAGCTCAGTGGTATTCTCATATGGAAGCCATCGAAGAAAATATACCATTCTTCGAATGGTTTGAAGAAAATATTTTACAGGTATACACCTTGACTCAGAGGAGTTGGAAGACTACCAAAAGAGGCGAGGTATATTCGAAACATCCTCTGTTAGAAGAAGTCGAATTCGACAACTACTACAGAGAAAAAGTCAAAGCTAGTCCTTTCAAAAATATTCGAGAAGGATTAGAAAAGGGTAATCCGATCCTAAAGGATATCAAGAATATCCAGCATCAAAACAATTACTCAAATAAGATTTTATCCACGATCGCTACTCAACTCGAGAGCATCGAGGGAAAAATCTCAAAGAAATCAGGTACTCAGCAGGAACAGGCAAGCAACTCTTTACCAAAGGTTGATGAGTCAATACCAATACTCAGACCGGCAAATCTTGAAATATTTACAAAAAGGATTTCAAAAGAAGAGGCTGCAATGGCCAAGATAGAGGAAAAATTGGACAGGATACTAATTCCCGCCATGACGCCTCAAGATTCATCTGTCAATGTCGTTAACAATGACGGCGAGAACCAAGAATCCGAAGACGAGATTGCAAATGAGAGAGAAGAACCTTTCTACAATCGAATTGAAAGGATCTCTAGAAGGAGTCAAAATAATACCAGTAATAAAAAAAACTGGTATCCTCAACCGTCTTTTTCGGATATCCAGTTTGAAGAAAAGACACTGCAAACTCAAGCTCATTACGATGGTCTAGCAATCTATGAATGGAATATCGATGGATTGTCTGACTATCTGATAATGAATGTTGTCAATGAGATGATGATGGCTGCAGGCGCGTATAAATTACAGGGCCATAAATCCGACCATCAGATAGCTCAAGTTTTAGTAACCGAATTTACCGGACAACTCAAAGACTGGTGGGACAAATATCTCGACGAAACAACTCGCCAACAGATATTAAACCACTATGTCGTTAGGCCAACTACTCAAATCATCAAAGAAGAAGGTCCATCAACTAGGACCGAAGTATAACATGAAAGGGTAGAGGATGCTGTCAACACCCTCATATATACCCTCATAGAATTCTTCGTCGGCGACCCTCTGAAATACCAGGAGAGATCCGCCGAGATACTCATGAATCTGAAATGCCCTACCTTAGGTGATTTCAGGTGGTACAAAGACATGTATTTCAGCAAAGTTCTTATTAGAACAGATAGTTCGTTGGAATTCTGGAAAGAGAATTTTGTCAAAGGACTACCAAAACACTTCTCAAGGAGGATCAAAGATCGTCTTAAGACAAAGTATAATGGAACAATTCCATGGCAGACTTTGTCATACGAATCCATAGCATCCTTCATCATAGAAGAAGGACTCAGACTTTGTAATGAGTCAAAGATTCAAAAGACGCTCAATTCATCAATATCGAACAGAAAAGAGCTTGGAAGATTTTGCGATCAATATGGATGCAAGGGGATAGAAGCTCCCTCAACCTCCAGACGAAAGAAGGTTAAGACGCATCCAAAACCTTATCCTTCATAGAGGCCTAGAGAAACATATCGGAATAAACCCGTGTAGTCTCAAAAGCCAACGTATTCAAGAAGAAGGTATACTCCTACAAAACCCCATAAAGGAAAGAAAAGGCAAACTTGCTTCAAATGTCGAGAGGAAAGACATTATGCTATTAAGTGTCCAATTAGAGGAAAGATCAATGAGTTGGAAATAGATCAAGAGCTGAAAAATCAGCTACTACGACTAGCGCTAACCGACTCAGAACAATCCAGCGAGGAAGAAATCCTCGAACTCCAAGAAGAATCCGATTCATATTCTAGCACAGAATACGAATCAGAACAAGAAGGAAAAAGGACGTGCGAAGGATGCATAAATGTCCTTACAAAGGATCAAGAAATTCTCCTTGAAGTAGTAGAAAAGGTTCAAGATCCAGAAATTCAATAGAAAATTGCTCAACGACTTAGAGATGCCATGACAATCTCTAAGCCACCTGAAAAGGAAGAAAGAAATCCCTACAGACTCCAATCAGTTCTCCAAAGATTTGAAAAACCGAGGGAACTCACTACTCAAGATTTACAAAGAGAGATTAATAATCTCAAACAAGAGGTACAGGCGTTAAGATCTGAAACTAGGTCAGAATCTTATATACTTCGTCAAGAAATTCTCAATCTTCGGGAAAGGCTGCCCGAACAAAGGGAAACGGCGCAACCAAACCTGAACGAAGAAGATTTTTAAAGTTCCTTCGTTGGAGCCATCACCACTTCTCTATATCAAAAATGGTATGCTCTCGTTACCTTAAAAATTTATGATTTCAAAATCACACTGAAGGCTTTCATAGATACTGGAGCCGATCAAAATTGCATTCAAGAAGGCCTAATACCTACAAAGTATTTTGAAAAAACTACTCAGGGCCTTAGAGGTGCTGACAACAACAAACTCAAAATTAATTACAAACTATCAAAAGTTCATGTTTGCAATGATGGAATTTGCTTCGTAAATTCCTTCCTTTTAGTAAAGGACTTAGGACAAGAGTTAATCCTAGGTACCCCTTTCATTACTCAATTATATGCTTTTATAATAACTGAAAAAGAATTAGAGTCAAAGAGGCTTTAGAAAAGAAAAGAAAATTTAATTTCCTTTCGCTCATAAGGATTAGTGAAATAAATAACCTTCAAAAGAATACAATTATTCAATCAACAAATGTATTAAATTATAATGAAAAACAAATTTCTTTTTTAAAAGAAGAAATTTCATTCAAAAGAATAGAAGAACAGATTCAAAATAAGACTGTCGAGACTATCAAAACTTTACAAACTCAAATAGAAAGGGAAATTTGTTCAACTATCCATAATGCCTTTTGGAATAGGAAGCAACACATAGTTGATCTTCCTTATGTCAAAACTTTCGAGGAGAAAAATATTCCTACGAAGGCCAGACCTATTCAAATGAATAGAGAATTACTAACATTCTGCAAAGCAGAAATCAATGATCTTTTGCAGAAGGGTCTTATTAGACTGTCAAAGAGCCCCTGGTCATGTGCGGCTTTTTACGTCAACAACCAGGCAGAAAAGGAACGTGGAGTCCCGCAACTGGTAATAAACTACGAACCCTTAAATAAGATTTTGGAATGGATTAGATATCCAATTCCAAATAAATCAGATTTAATGCAAAGAATTTCAAATGCAAAAATATTTTCAAAATTTGATATGAAATCAGGATTTTAGCAAATCCAGATTTCAGAAAAAGAAGTACAAAACGGTTTTCAATGTCCCTTTCGGACAATACGAATGGAACGTTATGCCATTTGAGCTAAAAAATGCTCCATCCAAATTTCAAAAGATTATGAATGATATTTTCAATCCTTTTCAAGACTTTTCCATTGTTTATATTGACGATGTTTTGATTTTTTCTCAAAAACATCGATCAACACTTTAAGCATCTTCAAACATTTTTTACAACAGTCAAAAGAAACGGTTTAGCGTCTAAACCCAAAATTAAACTTTTTCAAACAAAAATGCATTTTCTTGGATTTGAAATTCATTTGGGTCTAATTAAACCCATTCAAATGTCCATTGAGTTTGCCTCAAACTTTCCAGACCAAATTACATATAAAACCCAACTACAAAGATTTTTGGGATGTATCAATTATGTGTCTGATTTCCTTCAAAATATCAGACTCATCTGCAAGCCACATTTTGAGAGGCTCAAAAAGAATCCAAAGCCCTGGACTGAAGAACACACAAAAACCGTCCAAAAAATCAAATCCCTTCTCAAGTCAATTCCGTGTTTATCGCTGATAAACCCAAGGGCTAGTTTAACAGTGGAGACCGATGCATTCGATATTGGATATGGAGGAATCCTGAAACAGTCCCTTGACAAGAAAGAATCCATTGTCCGTTTCCATTCGGGAATATGGAATTCTACTCAAAAAAATTACTCAACAGTAAAGAAAAAAATACTTTCAATAGTACTTTGTGTACAAAAATTTCGAAGTGATTTAATTAACAAAAGCTTTGTTATCAAAAAAGATTCAGGAGCATCTAAATTTGTTTTAGAAAAAGATTCAAGAATCTTGTGTCTAAACAAATTTTTGCTAGATGGCAAGCCATTTTATCTTGCTTCGACTTCAAAATTTTGTCTATAAAAGGGGTCGAAAACCCCTTGGCAGATTACCTTTCAAGAGAGTTTTTACTCTCAAAGAAAAATTCTCCCTAACCAATCTCCTTCTCCCAGCAATGACCGGAAAGAAAGTGATTGAAAAAGGGAAGAAGCCCAATGCTTCTTCAAGCACACCTACTCCAATGACATCCGACAGCTATGCGATGGATGCTGGTTTCACATTGGTGACCAGATCTAAAGCAAAGCTTTCTCAAAAACAGGCGGAGGTTATCACTCCGACGAGGCCTTCTGCCTCTTCAACACGGCCAAGTCGCGATGATCCTTCGAAAATTGCGTATACAAAATTAAAAATTTTTAAAGTCATGAACCCGACGTATTCGAATCAAGATCCATACACGGAAAAGACTTTCAAAACCTTTTGTTCCTCATTCTTACTCATACAGAGACTATCAGATGGCATGGTTCAATGTCATTTGGTATCAAATTACGAGCACTCATGGTTTATTCAATTATGCCAGAATGCTCATAAAATTCATTACCCATTTTGGTTCATCAAATGGTGGAAAATCTTTTGATCAGCCAAAGATATATTTCTAGTTCCAATACAGGAATCGTTCCACTACTTCGTTCAAAATATATTCAAAATCCCATTTCCATTAAACCATGCGCTTTTGGATATACTTTCAAATTCCTTGGATTTTAACTTGGAATTTTCAAATTAAAGAAACCGAAGACCAAATAAAACACGTCTACAAAACTATCAAAATCAAATGGTGGGATAAATATACTTATACCCACGTAGACATCAAAGCGGTAAAGGTCTGGCTATCTGAGAATGGCCACCTTTAGGATTTATCCAAGAAGAGGACCTCCGAATTCCTTAAATCAAAGTCGAAGCTACTAGCTGCATTAGCCCAGACAACTTCAGAAGCTGATTTTCAAAAGCTTCTTCAAGAGGCCACATCAGTCGGTTAGACGTCTTCTCCTTCTATTATAGGGGAAGAAGATGAAGACACGATTTATGATCTCAATGATCCATTTTTGGATTCTCAACCACCTTTGTAGATATCATCATCTCACCGACTGAATACTCGTTAAACTAATTGTAAAAAATAATCCGTGAGTGGAATATGTCAAGTTCCGTGACATATTCCACTTTACTTCTTCAACTTTCCATCTTTTTTAATTTTATTATTTTGGTTTTTCTATTATTGGTGTATCTTTTCCTATTTTCATCATATTTTGGATGAATATGGCATTCCTCTTTCATCAAATTATTGATGTAAAAGGAGTTCCTATTTTCATTGAGAAATTGATGAACATGGAAAAATGTAAATATATGCATGTAGATTCTATTATGTAAAAATATGTATTAATTGTATTATATTAAGCTAGGATGACAGAGCTCATGTAAATTGTAAGGGCTCAAGTCATTAAGGTAGGAATGGTATCAGAGCCTCTCAATTTTCGAGAGGGAAGAGGAGTTACTCGATCTTTAAGAGCGATGTTGCAGAAACCCGGAGGAGGATATGAAAATTCAGAAGAATAGCCCTTGTGTTCCAGGTGGTAAGACGCGGGAAGCGCAGTAAGTCCGTTGGCAAGCTTGGGTGCTTAGTCATATGAAATATTCTGAAGAAAAATCTTATCTACATCCTGACAATTTTATCAGAGACAAAACAAAGATTGACAACTTGTCAGCCACACAGTGAAGGCTCACGTGTGAATTACCAGTGTTTGTAAATTATTAGTCTTTTAAATTATTAGTTTACTTTATATCTTTTCTTACTTTTAGGAAATTAGATCTTGCAGGGGTCCTGTCCTGCTAGATTCGATCTTATCTCTTAGTTGGCATTTTTCAAATTTACGTTCAAATTCGAAGTCTATAAAAGGACTTCATCAATGTAAAGAGAGCATCGATCGGCCGATAGCTCTCCCTTGAATATCAATTGAAGAATTCAGAGAACAATCATTCTACTCTATCTCTTATCTTATCTATCTTCTTATGAACGAATTTCTTAGAAAGCTCAGAAAATCAAACCATCTCAAATGCTCTACCGATGAAGAAGAAAGTTCAAATGAAAGGGGCCCGGAGGTGTGCGAACCGACTGGTGGGTTCATACTCGCACTTGTGGACTATTTGTACAACAGTAAATACACATCCCATTAACTCATTTAGTATGAACACCTAAGGAATATAGAATTATACGATAGGTCCTACACATGATTGTATGTGTTTGCATCTAACTGCAATAGTGGGGGTCACATACCGAGTATTTCTTTTTATGCTCAAGTCATGTGCTACTACTATTTCAAGTAAAGGCAAGGCACCTCTATACGACTAACGACTACATAGCCATTCGAGACCATGAAACATGCAAAGGGTAGTTGTATTTATTTTTTTAGAGTTAGATCAGAATAGAGTGTTTTTAATTATAATGTTAATTTATTTCATTTAATATTTTGTTGTGTCGTTTTGAACGTGTTTTCGAACACGTAGCTCTATTGTAGTGTTTTAAGATGAAGTCTATATCTTATGATGAAGTTTAAACGCTTATTTCTTCATAAAATGATTAAGTTATGATCACGATAGTGACTCTAGGTAAGCATAAATCTAGGATCGTTAGAACATTCTTGTTTGAACGGAAGGATATGCTCCCTGTATTAGAAATTTATGTCAAATGAGTACAAATTAAGTTACAAAGTCATGGAATTTGAGGTAAAAAAATTTAAACTTTCCACTCATTTTTTTAACTAAAAAAAATTAAAAAATAATAACCAAGACTATATGAGGTTGTATAAACCTTTAAGCATTAAATAATTCTGGGCTTTTGAACTTAAAGTATTAAACTTCTAATTTAACATTCAAACTTAATTATTTTTTTTATAAATCGTCATAGAAGTTGAATATCGATAATGACTTTTTTCTGTTGTATATCAATTATATATATATAAAGGTGGTGCCCTTGAAAATTTTGCATCATGCAACAACCTTATTACCTAAATCATTGGCCTTGACTTGCAAGAGATTGTTAGAAGTTCTCCTTCCCTTTAATTAAGAATGTCACTTTCTAAGGTGACTCTGGAAATTGGAGAGATAAACAAATGATGACATTAAAAGTTGATGCAAAAGTAAACAACAAATCAAACAAAGACAATTCATAGCATTCATTTTTTGATGTGTTTATAATCAGTAACGACCCTAGATTCCTATTTAACTCTCATTTTCAATGGATTCTAATTTTAGGTAAGATATCTAAAATCTAATTAATTGCAAAAGATAAAAGAAAAAGAGATATAACTTAGAGATAACTTGTCCTATTTCATGTTAAATCTAGTGACGCCATCTTTTCTTGTTGTTCTGTTTCTTCTTCCCAAAATTGGCTATTTTTTCCTGTTTTTATGTTTATTTATTTATTTATTATTTTTTACTTACTCATTATTAGTATTATTATCATTTTTATTTATTTATTTGTTATTATTTTTACTCTGGTTACATGAGGTCCCAACATTTATTCTTTCATTATGTTGTATAACAACGGTCTAGAATTTCTTTTTATATCATATCATTTTATCATAACTTTTTATGTGTATATCGGGGTTGTGCATTATGTCAATTCATCACATTGCTTGTCAATCATATCCTATCATATATCTCATCATGTCAAACATATGTCATATCATGAACTTATCATGTCTTCTAACGTATCATATAACATTGCATACCATCATCGCATCAAAGAATAACATCATCATACATCGTACATCATCATCATAAAATATAGTCACAACATCATAAATATAAAGAATAAATGACACGTGTAAGGGCCACTGGGCACATGTCGTCATACATTAAACAAGTCGTTCAACCTATCCCATAGTAAGACTACTTACTTGGTTTCCCTTAGCCGGCGTTCTCCCTAAATTTGAGTATGTTTGCTTTTCGCCCCTCGAAATTTCACCTAGTATTATCAATCGTCGTTTTCTATTAGAACATCCATCTTGCTTCGTTAGTAACTATAATTTCTTAACTCAGTTTAACATAAACCGAGAAATTTAACAATATCCTGACTTTAATTTCTTTAAAGAAGGTCAATTTAAGATTTAGGATAGTCAAAACGGCAAAAATTAGGAAAAATACTCTTTTGTGAGTCGAGGAGCTGGATTATGAGTCGTGAAGCTGAGCCTAGCCGACTAAGCCGCATAAGCGGAAGAAGTTTCTGGTTGTAAGCATGACACGTGGTGCAATAAGAAGTTGTCGCAAAGCTTCAAGCATGCAAGTCACTCCTCCTCGGTGAGAAGTAGACGACCCTACTTTTCAATAGCTGAAGCGGTATTCTTTTTCCTCTGCTTGACGTTGTGCAATCTTCTGGTCACCTCTTCCATCATTGGATCGTTCATGTCAAGCAATGTCTTGATCAAAATTGTGAGTTGTTTGCGGTGATCTGGGGCGACTTGTAGTATCTTCTTCACGATCTCCGTCTCGCTGATGCTCCCATCAAGAGTGGTGATGTTGTTGGCAAGTCCCGTTATCCGCATGGAAAAATTATCGATGGATTCGCCGTCCTTGAAGAGGATCTCCGGGAACTCTTTCGTAGCTGCTCGACGTTGGACTTCCACAGTCGCTGCACACCAACCAAATGGGATTTGATCCCCTCCTAGGCCGATTGCATGGTGTGTTTGGTGGAGAGAGACACCAACATCTCCATAGACATAGCCAACAGTATGGCTGCGAACGCCAATTGATCCTCCCAGTACTTGATCGCTTCTCCTTCCTCTGTCTCGATGGTGTGCCAAAACCCTTGCGCTTGCAGGTTGACGCGCATCAACAAAGCCCACTCGCTGTAGTTGGACCTCGTTAGCATCGGTACTGCATAGAGGCAGTCGTCTTCTTGATCACGCGCTCGACAACAACTCGACGTTCGTCTTACCGGCGCCGGCCTCTTGGTGGCGGTGACAAAGATGCTGGCGCTCCGCTGCGACGTGGAGGAGTGCATGAGCCTGTCTGCTATGGACCCCATGACATGTGCATCTTCGTGTTTTGGTGCATCTTCTTCTACAATGAACTTGACTCTAATACCACTTGTTGTCTTTTAACTCAGCAGCTCACCACTGGTGAGAGCAGGAAGAAAATAAGAGGAAGTGCAAGATAACTAAAAGCTTAGAAGATTCCACTACATCTGGGACTGTGCAGATAAGGGGCTCATCAAGATTGATTTCATCAGAAGAGAGGAACAACTTGGAGACATTTTCACCAAGTCTCTTGCTCGAGTAAAACTTAAGGAACTATGCTGAAAGATCAGAGTTCAAATAATAAGGTAGATATATCATAGCTTTTAGGAGGAGATTGTTAGATAAAAGACTGTGATTTTTCTCCATATTTAGCACGTTTTTCCCGTTTGAATCTTGTTTTTAAGTCATCTGAATTTACGCATACACGTATAACGGTAGACCATATTTTGTACACCCAAAGTGTACCCTCTGACTGGCTTGAACCGTTCATTTAGGATGATAAAATGAAGTGGGGGACCTCCCTTTTTTATAGTGGAGGCCAACCCGCCACTTCTCAACTTTCGCAACGGGGCACAAAGTTTTGCTTCTTTTATTTATTTTTTTATTTTTATTTTTTTCGTTTAGACATCATAAACGTCAAGATGAAACTTTCGTCCTCAAAAGTGTCTTAATATTGGAATTACTCGGGTACTTCTCCTTGATCTCTTCTCGATGTTTCCACATAGTTTCTTTCGTTTCATAGTCTTGTAAAGATCATTTTTCTTGTACATGTTTTTTTTTCCTCTTTAAACCCGAATAAAAATAGATGTGATTAATAAGAATGAGAGAATCACAACATAATCAAAATTTAAAAGGTGTGGTCGAATGTTCAAACATCCAAATTCATGGCTAGTAAATATTGTTCGTTTTGTCCACTTTGGCACGTTATGTAATATCGTTTGCTTCACGGTTTTAAAACGCATCTTTAAGGAGAGATTTTCACCCTAAATTTTCTTATTAATCCTAAGACCGTTACTTCAGATTTAACCCGATATTTAATGCGGAATTACTTTAATGAACCCTTATTATAAATTCAACATTAACTTCGTGCCTCATTTATTACCTCGGGAATAAACAAATACAAAGAAAAAATGAAAAACATTGTTGAATTAAACGCCCTATACTAACCAATGACCTAATAATTATAAATACAATTGAACCTATACTAACCTATGTTTTATTAAATGCAAATACAACTCAACCTAAACTTTATTAAATACAAATACAAATCAACCTATAGTTTATTAAATGCAAATACAACTCAGACCAGACTAATCTATACTATTGTCAAATGCAAATACAATTGAACCCATACTAACTCACAATTAATTACAAACTATCAAAAGTTCATGTTTGCAATGATTGAATTTGCTTCGTAAATTCCTTCTTTTTAGTAAAGGACTTAGGACAAGAGTTGTAGGTACTCCTTTCGTTACTCAATTATATCCTTTTAAAATAACTGAAAAGGGGTTAGAGTCAAAAGCGTTAGGAAAGAAGATAAAATTTAATTTCCTTTCGCCCATAAGGATTAGTGAAATAAATAACCTTCAAAAGAATACAATTATTCATTTTCGCCCATAAGAATTATTGAAATAAATAACCTTAAAAGAATACAATTATTCAATCAATAAATGTACTAAATTATAAGGAAAAATAAATTTCTTTTTTAAAGGAAGAAATTTCATTCAAAAGAATAGAAGAACAGATTCAAAATAAGACGGTTCAGTCTAAAATCAAAACTTTACAATCTCAAATAGAAAGGGAGATTTGTTCAACTATCCGTAGTCCTTTTGGAAGAGGGAGCAACACATAGTTGATCTTCCTTATGTCAAAAACTTCGAGGAGAAAAATATTCCTACGAAGGCCCGACCTATTCAAATGAATAGAGAATTACTAACATTCTGCAAAGCAGACATCAATGATCTTTTGCAGAAGGGTCTTATTAGACCGTCAAAGAGCTCCTGGTCATGTGTGGCTTTTTACGTCAACAACCAGGTAGAGAAGGAACGTGGAGTTCCGCGACTGGTAATAAACTACAAACCCTTAAATAAGGTTTTGGAATGGATTAGATATCCAATTCCAAATAAATCAGATTTAATGCAAAGAATTTCAAATGCAAAAATATTTTCAATAATGCAAAAATATTTGGCAAATCCAGATTTTAGAAAAAGACAAGTACAAAACGGCTGTCAATGTCCCTTTGGACAATACAAATGGAACATTATGTCATTTGGGCTAAAAAACGCTCCATCCGAATTTCAAAAGATTATGAATGATATTTTCAATCCTTTTCAAGACTTTTCAATTGTTTATATTGACGATGTTCTGATTTTTTCTCAAAACATTGATCAACACTTTAAGCATCTTCAAACATTTTTTACGATAGTCAAAAGAAATGGTTTAGTTGTGTCTAAACCAAAAATTAAACTTTTTCAAACAAAAATCCGTTTTCTTGGATTTAAAATTCATTTGGGTCTAATTAAACCCATTCAAAGGTCCATTGAGTTTGCCTAAAACTTTCCGGACCAAATTACAGATAAAACCCAACTACAAAGATTTTTGGGATGTCTCAATTATGTGTCTGATTTCTTTCAAAATATCAGACCCATTTGCAAACCACTTTTTTAACGGCTCAAAAAGAATTCAAAGCCCTGGACTTTAGAACACACCAAAAAAGTCAAAAAAATAAAATCCCTTGTCAAGTCAATTCCGTGTTTATCGCTGATAAACCCAAGGGCTAGTTTAATAGTGGAGACCAACGCATCCGATATCGGATATGGAGGAATCCTGAAACAGTCCCTTGACAATAAAGAATTCATTGTTCGATTTCATTCGAGAATATGGAATTCTACTCAAAAAAATTACTCAACAGTAAAGAAAAAAATACTTTCAATAGTACTTTGTGTACAAAAATTCAGAAGTGATTTAATTAACAAAAGCTTTATTATCAAAACAGATTCTAGGGCATCTAAACTTGTTTTAAAAAAAGATGTCAAGAATCTTGTATCTAAACAGATTGTTGCTAGATGGAAAGCTATTTTATCTTGCTTCGACTTCCAAATTTTGCCTATAAAAGGGGTCGAAAACCCTTTGGCAGATTATCTCTCAAGAGAGTTCTTACTCTCAAAGAAAGACTCTCCCTAGCTACTCTTCCATCTAGAGATGACCGGAAAGAAAACGTTAGGGGAAGGAAAGAAGCCCACTGCTTCTTTGAACACCCCTACTCCAATGACATCCGACAGCTATGCGATGGATGCTGGTTTCACATTGGTGACCAGATCTAAAGTAAGGCTTTCTCAAAAACAGGCGGAGGTTATCACTCCGACGAGGCCTTCTGCCTCTTCAACACGGCCATCTGCCGTTACTCCATCGAGACCTACTGTCTCTTCCACTTCAAAGGGACCCTCTGTCCCCTAAACCTACTCGGACGCGGTTGTTCCCGTTCGATTCTCTCTAGTTCCTGAAATCAGGACCTATTTTCAAAAATCTGTGTCTATACCAGAAGCTCTGGTAGAACCAGAATACGACGACCCAAAAATCGGCGAAGTCATTAAAAAGGCCTATCCTTCGGGATTCTTTTATATCCCAGAAGATCTTCATAAAACCATAAGGTTTTATGAATTCATTCTAGTCGACACAAAGTCCGTTGAAATTACTCATATCCCGAGTCGCGATGATCCTTCGAAAATCACGTATTCAAAATTAAAAATTTTCAAAGTCATGAACTCGACGTATTGGAATCAAGATCCATACACGGAGAAGACCTTTTCAAAACCCTTTGTTCCTCATTCTTACTCATACAAAGATTATCAGATGGCATGGTTCAATGTCATTTGGTATCAAAATTACGACCACTCATGGTTTATTCAATTTTGCCAGAATGCTCATAAAATTCACTATCCATTTTGGTTCATGAAATTGTGGAAAATCTTTGGATCAACCAAAGATATATTTCTAGTTCCAATACAGGAATCGTTCCACTACTTCGTTCAAAATATATTCAAAATCCCATTTCCATTAACCATGCGCTTTTGCGTATACTTCCAAATTCCTTGGATTTTAACTTGGAATTTTCTAATTAAAGAAACCGAAGACCAAATAAAACAGGTCTTCAAAACTATCATACAAATGGTGGGATAAATATACTTATACCCACGCAGACATCAAAGCAGTAAAGGTCTGGCTATCTAAGAAGGGCCACCTTCAGGATTTATCCAAGAAGATGACCTCCGAATTCCTTAATTCAAAGTCGAAGCTACTCGCTGCATTAGCCCAGACAACTTCTGAAGCTGATTTTTCAAAAGCTTCTTCAAGAGGCCGCATCAGTCGGTTCGACGTCTTCTCCTTCTATTGTAGAAGAAGAAGATGAAGACACAATTTATATCTCAATGATCCATTTTTGGATTCTCAACCACCTTTGTAAATATCATCATCTCAATGACTGAATAGTCGTTAAACTATTTAAAAAAAAAAATTCGTGAGTGGAATATGTCTCCTGACATATTCCCACTTTACTTCATCAACTTTCCATCTTTTGGATTTTTATTTTTCCTCTATTATTGATGTATCTTTTCCTACTCTAATCATATTTTGGATGAATAGGGCCTTCCTCTTTCATCAAGTAATTGATGTAAAAGAAGTTCCTATTTTCATTGTGAAATTGATGAATATGGAAAATGTATGTAATTACATGTAAATATATGTATTAAATGTTTTAAGCTAGGATGACAGAGCTCATATAAATTGTAAGGGCTCAAGTCAGTAAGCATAGGGATAGTATAAGAGCCACTCATTTTTTGTGAGGAAAGAGGAGTTACTCGATCTTTAAAAGCGGTGTTGCAGAAACTAGGAGGATGATAAGAAAAATTCAGAAGAATTTGGAGTATGTGATAGCTGAGCGAATAACCCTTGTGTTCCAGGTGTAAGACGCGAGAAGTGCAGTAAGTCCATTGGCAAGCTTGGGTGCTTAGTCATATGAAAAATTCTGAAGAAAATCTTATCTACATCCTGACAACTTCATGACCAGCGACAAGACACAAATGCATGAAGTGTTTTAAATATGAAATAAAGAAAATCCTTAAATTCAAATAAAGTTTTTGGATGACAAACAAACAAAACAAAATAAATTTCGAAAGTATGTAAACACAAAATAAAGACTGGACTGACGCCCCAGGACAACCCGTTCCTCTGTGACAATCCTCGTCTCCATTAGGCCCGCCCTTGACTGATGCCTCGCGCTCCAGAAAAAAAAAAGAAAACATAGCAAGAATGAGTATAAAAATTATACTCAGTAAGCCACCTACTTGTAGGCTCTCTTCGCATTTTAGTTTAACAGAATTCCCACGGTTTCCTACATCGGTTCTAGGACATCTGGTTCTAATCCTCCCTTGGGGCTTGCCCCTTGGGTTTCAGCGGTTCATCGTTCTTTCATTAAACGCCTAGAGGTTCCTTACGCCAACCTAATGTGGTCGGTATCTCTCTATAAAGTGCTACCTCTACATGGCTATCTGGGACTACATGGTATCTAGCCTAGGGGTGTGCTAATACCCCTACGCCCATATAGTCTCTCTATGGGGGGCGCGACCCAACCCGTTCCCATGCAGCTAATGGGTTGTACGACGTGGGGACACATTTCCCATGCGAAATGGCTAAGAGCAGTAAGGACTGATCAAGGATCCTTGGTCCTCCCAAGAAGCTATAGATACCGTTCTCACGCTAGCAATCTATCAACACTCTGAGGTACCTTCTTGTCGTGGTAAACCGTTAAGTTCCTAGGGGAAAATTAAGTCTGGCTGGCACTAATTCCCTAAGCTTATCATAGAAATGGGCCATAGCATATAGAGAATGCATGCAATCGTCTTCTAACATCATACTATATAATTCATGCAAACTAGGCATACCGGCTCAACGGGGCGATGACCTCCATTAAGCACCCAGAGCACGAATTTCGCGCTCAATGGGGCGCATTCATCCATCAAGCAGCTAGAACACGGAATACACAATTCCAACATAAACTAAATGCATGCATACATACAACGGAAGCATAAAGCATACAGCAACACTCATGTAATTCACCCAATACAATCATAACAGTTAATCTGACCAATAATTTACATGGAGAGCTAATCTGAAGCAAAACTACTAGCATGCATGCAATGCAAGCGAATCCTAAAGGTATTTCTTCCTAAATACCGGGTGGTGACTTACCTGGTTGACACGTGCCCTTTTTGCTAGCATTTCTTTTCCCATGAGGTGTCCAAAAATACTTATTTCTTTAAATTAGGTCCCTATTCACGTAAAAAAAGTATTAGAACTGGAACCGAGACAAAAATCGGACAAACAGAGAGCAACCGGGCCAAAATGGCTGTTCCACGCGTGCTCACGTGCTAGCAGCGCGCTGGGAGTGCGTGGTCACGCGCGCCCGCTTTCGCGTAGTCGCGGGTCGGCCGGTTTGGTTTGGCTCAGCGCGGCTCGCGTTTGTGGTTCGGCCCAGCTTGCAGGCGACACGTGTCGTCGCCTCACTGGAGCTGTGTTGCTCCAACCGACGGTCAAAGCGTGTCTGGCGCCTGTCGCCGCCCTCTGCCGCACGCTGGCCGCCCCTTTTTTTTTTCTTTCTTCTCTATCCTCTTAAAACTGAAACACAGTCCCCTTTTTCGATTTTCATATCTTTCGATCCGTAGATCGGATCGATATAGTTCCTTCGGCAAAGTTCTAGATCGTGTTACGGGCTACGTCTTAGTATTTTTTTGTAATTTTTTCCTGACTACCGGACGATTTAAGAACGTCGAAAGTTTACTCACCGTTCTCGAACGACTCTCGGATCTCTGCCTTCAGGTTGAGATCTCAGCCAAACTTCTTCACTGACCGTGCGTGAGTTATTCCTAGGTGAAGATTTCAACATTTTAGGATCGGTTCACGTAGGGAAGACTGAGATCTGAGAAATGTCGTTAAGAAACCTTACCTCGTGAAATGTTCTTAGGTCTTGACGGAGCGTCGGCCTTGCTAGCCTCTCAATCCTTGTACGAGTCTCGTCTGAAGATGGATTCCGGCGGTGGTCCGTTAATCTTCACGACTGACTCCTCTCTAATTTCTCTCTAACTCCTTTCTTTTGCAGGGGTTCTCCTTGGACCCCTATTAGGGCTGGAGGGGCAAAATGATATTTTTTCCCCTCAGTTGACTTAAGCTTTTTTTTTTTTTCTCCTTCTTCTCCTGGCGTTACAAAATACAGAGAATACAGAAAGTACATTTTCAAAGCTCTGCTTGAGGGGATATATATATGGTTTAGCTTACTATATTTAGTTTTACCAAATATAACCATCTACTATATATAACTATTTATCATATATAGCTTTACCTGATATAGCTTTTTACTATACATAGCTATTTGCTATTTATAACAATTTACTTTATATGTCATTTACCAAATATAGCTTTACTATATATAATTGTTGACTCAGCTATAAAGAAGCAGCAGGCTCCATAACTAACAATTCTCCCACTTGGAGACTGATCCAGTCAACCTAGAATTTCATTCTCAAACGATCATGAATATCTTCACTCCACCATACTAATTGATGTTTTGCACAAACTCAATATTCCAACATCAACACATTTTGTCAACATGTTTGCTGGATTCTTTGCACCCTCTATCTTCTCAAAATACATCACCATCTTCCACTAACCTGCAAGTGAAATGGTATCGCCTTTCGTGTTTTATCTTTAAATGATAGACTGAGTTCCTCGCTAACTTTATGACACTGTGACTATCTCTATAAAGAATCTTTTCGTGCTGCTTCTTGCTCAATTCTTCCAGATAGTCAATTATCCATAGTGTCTTCTTTCCAGCTTTAGCTATTGCCACGTACTCAGCCTTAGTACAATGCATTTTTGAAGCCTAGACGTCCCATCATCCATGGCTTGCTCCCACTTGGTTGTATCCTCCAATTGTAGGGCCTCCTCAAAGGGTTGTGGTCCCCTTTCATCAACAACAGATAGTGTAACGAAGGTACATACATATTTGGTACTCTGATAGTACTAGATGATCTTCTCAACATCAGTTCAGTGTCACTTGCTCCACTGCGAATTCCTCTGCAGTAGTCTTAGGAGTTTCACGAGTATCTGCTACAACATCACTAGGTGAGTTTTCTTGCAACTCAAGCTCAACTCCAACTTGCTTCGTGGTCTTGGAACCTTGCTCCACATTTGGTTCCTCAACAGTAGTCTCAGGAGTTTCATGAGTATCTGCTACAACATCAATAAGTGAGCTTCCCAACAACTCAAGCTCAACTCCCACTTGCTTCGTTGTCTTGGAACTATGTAACACATTTGGTTCCTCAGCAGTAGTCTCAGGAGTTATGAGTATGCTACAACATCACTAGGTGAGTTTTCCTGCAACTCAAGCTCAACTCCAACTTGCTTCGTCGAACCTTGCTCCACATATGGTTCCATTTCCAACTGCAGTTTTTTCAATTCTCTAGCGGTCCTTGTGAAGCTAACTCGTTTTTGCTTTCTCATAACGTAGTTCTCACAACGACCCACATCAACAGATTTCAAATCTTCTAAAACTTCTTTCGCGGCCAGCGTCTTCATTCCTTTCACGCTCATATGCCCAAGTCTATTGTGCCATAGACTTGAATTTGAAGCACTCTCAGCAACAGCAGCTATGTTCATACACCCTACAGTGGTGTATAAGGTTCCAGATTTTGAGCCACGTGCTACCACCGTAGCACCCTTCATAATCTTCCACGAACTCTTCCTTAACTTTGTTGCATAACCTGTGCTGTCCAACTGACCAATAGAGATCAGGTTCTTTTTTAGACCACGAATATATCCGACATCCTTTAATGTCCACTGATTTCCTGCCGGAGTTTTTATGCAGACATCTTCTTTTCCTTTAATCTCCAAATCTTTGTTGTCGGCAAGATACACCTTCTCGAAATTTCCAGACTTGAAATTCTTGAATAACTTCTTATTTGGAGACGAATGAAAAGATGCACCTGAATCCAAAATCTAGGATTCAATCGAACTGTCCACGCTGAGGATTAGAGCATCCCTAATGTTTTCTGCTTAATTTATAGAATCATTATCATCTCCAGATTTGTGATTTTGCTTCCTCTTTGGTCTTGTACAACCTGTCCGAAAGTGATCTTTTTCTCCACAATTCCAACACGTTACGTTTGGTCTATTTGGAGATTTTTCTCGGTTCTTTGATTTTGATCGGCCATTATTTGGGCCCTTCGGTTTACTTCTTCTTCGTTGGTCAACACTGAGAGCACTACCAGATGAATTTCCAATTTCTCGTTTGTGAGTACTTTCGCTGAGAACTGCATCTCGAATTTCATCAAACTTTAGTTTATCAGATCCTCAGGAACTGCTGATTGCGGCAACAACAGTATCCCACAACTTGGGTAAACATGACATCAAAATCAATTCTTTAATTTCATCTTCGAAATTAATTTCCACCTAACTTAGTTGACTTACGATCATATTGAATTCATTTATATGATCCACAACAGATCCATCTTCAAACATCTGTAGATTGAATAATCTCCACATCAAATATACCTTGTTCATAGCCGACGGTTTTTCATACATATTCAACAGCGCCTTCATCAGATCTGATGTTGTCTTCTCCTTGATGATGTTAAACGCCACGTTTCTGGATAGCATCAACCGGATCATCCCTAAGGCTTTTCGATCCTTGAGCTTCCACTGCTCCGTGGTCATGGTATCCGGCATCACTCCCAACAGGGGTTCGTGAAGATCTTTCTGGTACAAATAATCTTCAATCTACACCTTCCAGAAACTAAAATCGGATCCATCGAACTTCTCAATTCCAATATTTGAACTTTCCATCTTCACAGATCGTGGTGACTTCCGCCTAGCTCTGATACCAATTGTTAGGATACACAACAACACACACACTCGATCTAAATGAACACCAAAGCATAGGATAGAGAAAATGCAAGGAGAACTCTGGCTGAAAGATTTATATTGATGACTTCAAGTATGTACGGTAAGAGAGAATACAGAGAATATAGAAAGTACATTTTCAAAGCTCTGCCCGAGGGGATATATATATATATATGGTTTAGCTTGCTATATTTAACTTTACCAGATATAACCATCTACTATATATAACTATTTACCATATATAGCTTTACCCGATATAGCTTTTTACTATACATAGCTATTTACTATTTATGACAATTTACTTTATATGTCATTCTCAAAATATAGCTTTACTATGTATAACCGTGGACTCAGCTATAAATAAGCAGCAGGCTCCATAACCTAACATTATCGACATGTTTGGTAACGAGTTCTTCTTATTGTTTATAATAAAAATATAACCATGTTTGATAATGATTTTTTTTAATTAAAAAATATACCTTCGAAACTCATATGGGTATTATGGAAATGCCACTTCATTGTTAACAAATGAGGACACTATCTCATGTAGACCATTAGGATAGTCCTTGGGTTTTAAGCAACATGGTGACTTCCCTACCCCAAGAGGAGCTCAAAGTTAGCACTTTGTTAAGCAATTAGGTTACTATCTATTGATAAACTTTAGAATGAGACCTTAAGCAACCTCATTGCTATCTTATGATTAATAAGTAATTTGGATGCTTCCCTAAATTAGAATGACCTTGTGGTGAGACCTTTTCTTTTAAGTAATTAGGAGACCACTTTAATAACATGTATTAAGTAAGCTTATCACACACCAAAACAATGCCAAGGCACAAAGATTACTCTAAATTACTCTAAATTGTAATCCACCCAAAATTTATAATATGAAACTTCATTCTTCTTCAATGTGGCATGAATTGAAATATCTTTTAATAATTTCAACAATATTTTCTTCACATCTTCGTTGAAGTATATTGTATGATTGATGTCTCTTGATTCATATCAAGTAGCCTCTACTGCTGTGAAGTGCTGTAAAACCAGAGAAGAAGAAGAAACCTCTAATCTAGCAGCTGTTGATAACAGAAGGAAAAGAAGACCCAGAAGCATAGATTAGGGCAAAGAGGTGGACGTGAGAGCTCTATTTCCTTATTCTCTTTTCTTATTCTATCAATTTTACATGATTGAGATGCGGGTTCCACTATTTAATTCAATTTGTATGGAGAGCTAAACTTTATAGGGGAGGTGAGAGAGTTTTATATAGTTTAAGTATGTTGACGAAATGATTTTAGTTTATTAAACCGTTATTGTTAATCATTTACATTTGTGTTTAATTAGCTACTTTACATACATATGTGTTCTCTTATTCTGGAGAAGAGGAAGCAATGAAATTCTCCTTAATACTCTAGTTCCATTGCAAGGAGACTTGAAGGTAATATAAGGGTTAGGAATAATTCTTCTCCTAGATCATTGTTAATAGAAATTAAAAACGATTATGGAAATAATCATCATGTAGGACCCTCGGAAGTGGGCTTGGGAATCTATTAAAAGGAACTAAAATCTACCAAAAACTTAACAACTTATCTATTTAATCTCTCTTAGCCAAACCTTCCTCATTATAGTTGATTTTCTCCTCATTTTCTGTTTTTCGACAGCAATGGCACTCTACTTCACTTTTGTTTAATTAGTCAAAATCACCCACACCCATTTGAATGTTACCCAAAAACATACTTAATTTTCAACGACAAAATTAACCAAAAAGATAAGTTATGTGGAATTGATAATTTATTTATTGCTTGCTACTTGTGATAGTGTATACTTACACATCATTTTATTATATACATCCATAAGGGATCAGTCCATTAAGCCCTCTAATAGTTGACTCAGAATCTTTTGTAAGCTAGGGTGCTCTCATTGGGATTTAATAATCCTTATCGGAGTGTGGGTTTTACTATGACTCGAGCCATCTGTGATATGATTCCCTCAACTACTACAACTATGTTAGCTTGCTCGAAATGTCTTTGTACTTGTGCTACCCTAGTAATGAGGGTTGACGAGTACATAATTTTATGAATTAGTGCCTCAACGATCATATTTGCTTTTCAAGGGTAGTACTGGATGTCTATGTCGTAATTCTTCACACGTTCTAACCATTTCTAGGTGAAGAAATACTTTAAACTGTTGTCGTTGGTATATATTTGAGTATTATCTCCATACAAGTAGAGTCGCCAATTTTTTAATGCGAACAATACCGCGACCAACTCTAGATCCTGTTGGGACAATTCTTCTCATATTCTTTTAACTGATAGGATGCATATGTAACAACCTAGTAATGTTGCATCAACACGCATCCTAATACCTTTTTGGAAGCATCACTATAAATCATGTACCCTTCTGAACTCTCTGATACCACACTAGGGTTGTTACCAACCTTTGATTTAGGTTTTGGAAGCTTGCCTCACACACGTCATTCTATATTAATTGTACGTTCTTCCTTGTCAATTGTGTAAGTGGTGAGGCTATTCTAGCAAAGTCATGCACAAATCTTCGATAGTACCCGACTAACTCAAGAAAACTTCGTATCTCTGTAATCGTAGTTGGGCATTCCCACTTAGTAACCACTTCAATCTTGGTAGGATCTATGAACATTCCGTCCTTTGACAACACATGTTCAATGAATGAGACTTTTCGTAGCAAAAATTTTCACTTGGAGAACTTTGCGTACAACTTGTTCTCTCTCAAGGTGGTTAGAACTTTTCGACGGTGGATGTCGTCTTTGAACATGATAATAAACGTTCGGTGCATTAACTCCATGAGTATAGTTAGGGTGTTTGTGAGGCCAAACGACATCACTACTAACTCATAGTAACCTTACTTTGTCCTAAATTCTATCTTTGGTACATCCCACTCATTAATCGTAATTTGATGGTATCCTAACTGAAGGTCTATCTTAGAAAATACTGTTTCTTCCCTGAGTTGGTCAAATAGATCTTCAATATGTGGAAGTTGATACTTATTCTTTATCATCCTCTTATTCAGTTCTATGTAATAGATCTTGGTGTGTTTTTCGGATGTGTTCTTGGTTTGTTATTCTCTATCATCCTCTTATTCTTTTCAGGAGATGTTCTTGGTGTGTTTTTTTAGTATACTAGGATGTGGTCTTTGAAGACGTTAATAAACGTTCAGCTCATTAACTCCATGAGCATAGTTAGGGTGTTTGTGAGGCCAAATGACATCGCTACAAACTCATATTACCTTACTTTGTCCTCAATTCTATTTTTGGTAAATCCCTCTCTTTAATCTAATTTGATGGTATCGTGATTGAAGGTCTATCTTAGAAAATACTGTTTCTTTCCTGAGTTGGTCAAATAGATCTTCAATATGAGGAAGTTGATTTATTCTTTATCGTCCTCTTATTCAGTTCATGTAATCGATGCATAGTGCATCAAGCCATCAATCTTCTTAACAAACAACATCGACGCACCCCAAGGCAATATGCTAGGATAGATGAAGCTCTTGTCCAGTAGGCCTTGTAGTTGGGCCTTGAACTCTTTCAACTCTGTTGGATCCATGAGGTAAGAAGCTTTGGAAATAGGCACAGTTCCCAGCTCGACATCTATCAAAAAAAATCTACAGCTCGAGAAGGGGGTATTTATTGGGTTTTATGTCTAAAACTCATAGTTTGTAAACAAAAACATATTCTGTTTTCAATAAAGTTATTATTGATGTTTATTCAGTAAAGATTGTTATTGACTAAAGTGAATGTTACGATCATTAATCTAAATCCAATAAAATAAGAACACTCTTGCTATAGTATGATTACTTAAACTATATGTAGAGACATAAGAGTGGATCAAGTTCAAGTATATAGTCAAAATGATCTAGAGTACAGGGATAAGATTGAGTGCCTTATTTTGGGGACACTATGGATGCGGCCCACTTTTGTATATGATCACTAAATTGTACATGCGGAGACGTGTGAGTGGGGGCGTCCTATGCAATGAGTATTGCATAAGATTGGACCATCAAGAAAGTCACTCTCACTTTATAATACCGTTTACTGTTGAGACTGATTTTCTTTTCATTCGATAACTTAAGTAACTTGATTTTAATCCTGTGCTAACCATGAACTCCTGTCTATTCGGAATTATCCTTAGATTTGCATGGGTGAGAGTGGCTCTAGTTTGCCGACTCAATAGGCCTCCCATTTCAGGGGTAAGACTGGGTGAAGGCTGAGGACGTGGGGTGCAAGATGGAATTTGCTCCTACCCACTTTTAGGGATAAAAGAGAGGTAGTTCCCTTAAGCAGTGATTCCAAGTCTTAAACAAGGGGCCCCACCCTCTCATTAGCCTGAGAGAGATTCGGTTTACTGGTTAGACCACAAACCAATTGTTCATTAGAGGATCAGTGAGACATAAGGAACAAGAAGTAACTTCAGGGGTAAAACGGTAAATTGATCTAGCTCTAGTTACGAACAACCTGTGTAGGATCGACTTACTAATCATGGTTATATCAAATGGACATAAATATATCTATAGTAAGGGGAGTGCAACTACTAGGCTATAGTGGAGGGTCTTAGTAGTTAACGAATGTTGGTTAACAAGGTTAATGAGTTTAGCCGGGTAATCTCAGATCGTTGGAGCCTATGATCTGGAGGTCCATTAGGTCCCCCTACTAGCTCATATCGGACTAAACCATAGAACAGTGTGACTAGTGAGTTCGAAGTGTTCTAAATCAAATTAGGGAATATACGCTAAACATATACGATATATTTAACTGCATTTTGTTTTAATTATGAATTAAACAAAAAGAGAGAATTAGAGATATTTAAATAAGATTTTAATATTTTAATTATAAATAGGGATTCATAATCCATGTGCCGAAATTGATTGAGATTGACATTTCATTTAATGTTAAATATTAATTAAATTCTTTAATTAATCGTTTAATATTATTTTGATTTGAAATTAATTATTTAAATTACTTATTGAATTAAAATAAAGAAAGTCAAAATGTTGTTGATAATAAGGATGGACTTTGAGCAACCCTTTGTGTCGTTGATAATATTTTAGAAAACTTTATTTAATATTTTAATTTCATAATTTCTTGTAGTGGGTAAAAGGTGGAACAAAAGTTCTTCTAAACTCCTTTTCGAGAGCATTGGAGAGTTAGAATCTAAAAGTTCATCTTTTCTCGAGCCCGTCTTAGCGTCTGGATAAAACTTCGACCTAGTAAAGGTTTTGAGGTTCACAAACTCGAAGTTCATCCTTTCTAGAGTTCGTCTTGAATTTTGTGCCAAAGTTCATCTAAACTTAGATTCGTCGGAGCTTTGGAGGGCTAGAGACCCATAATTCGCTGCCTTTTGAGTTCGCCAAAATCTTGACCTTGTAAGTCTTCTAAGGGTTTTCAAATAAAAAGTTCGTCTTTTCCAAAGTTCGCCTCGACATTTTGGTCAAAGTTCGTTGACACATGGGCTTGTTAGTGAAATGAATCAAACCACGGATTATTTTCATATACCCGAATGAGTAATTACAAGAAACAAGACAAAGAATATTCAATAGGCCTTTATATTACTTCTTCAAAGGCTTGACAATGTACAGGAAGATACAAAGATGTTTTAGTACAAATATATTTGTAATACTAGTATACAAAGTTAAGAAGAGAATAGAGTGATAATAAATACCACTTGACTTTAGAAAGTGCTTCGAATCATTCTTGTCTTTCCTAGTTGAACTTTCATTTAAGACGGTTTATGTCATAGGTCTTATTTTCTTCCTTTTTCATTTAATAGCTTTTAATTCAAAGTCCTTGGTGACCAACTACCATTATGTTTGGTTAATCATTTTTTACTATTTAAAGGCATGTAATATTTAAGTTTAATAATCATATTTTAATAGAAAAGCTTATGTTTCTTGGAACCTTTACGTGTTATCTTTCGAATTTTGGTGTGAGTTAGGATCTGAGAGATCATAGATTCAAAGTTAGATGTAACATTTATTCATCTATCTAAATAACTCTTGATTGGAATCATTCCTTAAGTTAGCTTTATTTGTGAAAATTGATCAAGGCTTGATTGAATGGCTCAGGTGCAATTCGACCAAAAGAATTGACTTAGAAATGGCAAATATGATGCACGAATTTCTAAGGAAAACGTCTCAATTTAAGATCTGGATTACATTCATCCATCAATCTGAATTTTGCATAACATATTGTAGGTATTTATAGTCTCCCGACAAAAGACGTTTGTGGACGGGATTTATTCCCGATCCCCTCTAATCTCCACAAAACAATAAGTCAAAGGGTATAAAATACAATCTTTTTAGTGTGTAGTAAACCAAGAACAAATTTTATAGATATATTAGTCCAAGGTTTGTTAGGTACATTCAAAGAGTATAAAATCCGTTTAGTTATGATCTAGATTTAGTTTTTTTGTGTTTAAACATTTGCTACAAAACTTATGGACATCGTGCTTCATCTTCGGCCAAAAGAAGTGTTTATGCAACATCTTATAAACTTTATTAATCTTGAGATGTCCCATTAAGGCACCACCGTATGCTTCTCTCAAAAATAAATCTTTTATAGAGCAATTAGGAATACAAAGCATACTTTTCTTAATTAAAAATTTATGAAACACATAATAATGATCCACTTTTTTTTTTTGCAAGACAAGATGCATAAATAGTTCTGAAGTCCTCTGGTCATCTCATATATCTTTTTCCTCCCACTAAGTATTTTAGACAGTTGGGTATACTTATTACTTAGGTATATTCCGGCTAATTAAATATAACTTAAGTCTAGGTGATTTTTCTAAAACTTATATCACTTAAGCATGCTCATAAAACTGGTCCGATCTCCAGGTAATAGGTGCTCCGTAAACCATCAACTTAAGTACGTCCAGCCTTAGACAAGATTGTGCCAGGTGAGCTTTCTCGTAACCGCAATTTTGTAAGACATCGACACATTTTAACTATTAAAATTGATCGTGCTCGGTTCTCAACCCTAAGTGAGCATGCACTTATCTTTATTATAGATTTTAACGTCTATCTCGTTTTATGACGTTGAAAATAACCTATAACATGCATCTAACATGCTTTATATAACAATTATATAATCATCCATTCCATGCAATAATATAACAATTTATATCTATGACTCATGGAACCCTAAACATGCATACTATACATTATAACACTTATAACATACTTGGAATGCATGAAACAAGCTTAGCCTATGGTGGGAGTTTAAATCTATATGACATACTTTATGCATATACATTTTCTAATTAATTAAAACATACATTCATAATGCATAATTAATTAAATACTCTAAAGTGGATTGGTTTTGGCATTTTAAAACAAGCAATTAACTAAATTATTACATTAATAATTAAAAATAACTTGACGACCCTTAAAAACATTGAACCGGACCCCAAAGGCAGAAAAAAACATCCGAACCGCCTCTTCCATCTTCTTCTTCGGTTCAGTTGCTATCTCTCCCATTTTCGATCAATTACAACCTAAAATGGACTCTAATGACTCCATAAAAATTACAAATCTTTCTTCATTCATTAAAGCCCATACACATTAGGCTTATTACAATAATTGTATCAAATGGAAGCATAAAAAAAATGCCAAAACCAAAACCATCAACTTTAGCAACCATAAAATTTCATTCATGAAATGGTACCCACCATGATCAAATTAAAATTAATGTAAATAAAGTGCCTAAAACTTGCTTTGATACCAATTGATGGTGTTAATATAACACATGCGGAAGCAATTTGGATTTGAGGCACTTTTAGAACATCAATTATAGTAAATTAGCTAGCATGTTCAAAAGCATTAAAACTCAATGAGTTTGAATACTAACCTTTTGTCGCTCAAGTTTCTTCACGAACCGGTTTCGAACCACCACTAGTGTCTTCTCCACTATTCTCCGGCCTTAGAACGGGATTGTGAAATCCGGTGAGTGACTAAACTTGGGAGGGATTTAGTATATATGAAGAGGGAGTTTGTGAGAGGTTTTTCTCAAGGTTTTTCCGAAAGGAAGACCTTCCATGTACCGTGATCACTCCATCTATAGAGTCATGTTTGCATGTTCATGGAAATTTGAGATCACCAAATTTTGACACTCAAAATTCCAATAAGATTTGTGGGGTTTATTTGCAAACATGCAAGTTTGGTTAAACCAAATTTTGACACCTCAATATTCCACTTAACTCAAACATGGATTTTTCTATTAAATGAAATCCAACATTTTAACTTTCTTCATTTTGATTCAACAATTAATTTGAATATAATTAATTTTAAATGAATGTAATATTAAATGATTAATTAAACTATTTAATTAATATTTCATATTAATTCAAATGCCAATTCCAATCAATTTTGACCCATATTTGATTAAGATATTTAAATATTATTTAAATACCTCCAATTCTCTCTTTTTGATTAATTCATAATTAAAATAAAATGCGGTTAAATATATCGTATATGTTTAGCGTATATTCCCTAATTTGATTTCGAACACTTCGAACTCACTCGTCACACTGTTCTATGGTTTAGTCCGATATGAGCTAGCAGGGGGACCTAATGGACCTACAGATCATGGGTGATGTCAAAGAACTTCAAGATGAGCGATCTTGGCGTACTCAGCTACTACCTCGGCATCGAAGTGCAACAGAGTACTACTGACATCACCATCTGCCAAAGTGCGTACGCGAAGAAGCTGCTGGACACATCTGGGCTTGCAGACAGTAACCCTACAAGGACGCCAATGGAGGCCCGACTCCAACTAAGAAAGGCCGGCACTACGGCGATAGTCAACACCACCAATTACTGAACATTGTCGGGAGCCTACGTTATCTGGTAAACACACGCCCTGATCTTGCTTACTTAGTTGGATATGCGAGTAGATTCATGGAAGCACCTCGGGAGGAGCATCTTGTGACTGTCAAGCGCATCCTGCGCTATGTGGCTGGGGTGTGAGATACCACGCAGGGAAAGGAAAGACGAAGCTTGAGCTGGTCGGCTACAGTGATAGTGACATGGCCGATGACGTTGATGATCGTAAGAACACTAGTGGGATGATCTACTTCCTCTCAGGCAGCACGATTTGCTGACGATCAACAAAACAAAAGGTAGTTGCTTTATTTCCCTGCGAAGCAGAATACATCGCTGCTTCGACGGCGGCAACACAAGGGGTCTGGCTTGCGCGACTGATGGAAGAAATCATCAGAAGAGAAAGCGATCCACCAATGCTATACGTGGACAACAAAGCTACGATCTCCCTGATCAAAAATCTCATTCTGCACGACCGGAGCAAGCACATAGAAATCAGATTCCACTACATCCGAGAATGTGCAGATCGAGGGCTCATAAAGATTGATTTCATCTGAACAGACGAACAGCTTGAAGACATTTTCACCAAGTCCCTGGCGCGGATAAAATTTGAAGAACTACGTCCAAAGATTGGAGTCCAAATAACAAGGTAGATATACAATAGCTTTTAGGAGGAGATTGTTAAATAAAAGCTCTTGTTTCCTAAGATTTCGTTAGTTGTTTTTTACTTTTGAAAATATTTAATTAATGCTCCTAGTTGAATGGAAGAGCTTAATTTTTGCTGGCCATTTTGGACAAATTTGGGCGCAAGTTTTTGCCCACTACTTTCCATTTTTAAGATTAAAGTTTGAATATTTTAATTTCATAATTTCTTGTAGTGGGCAAAAGGTGGAACAAAAGTTCTTCTAAACTCCTTTTCGAGAGCATTGGAGAGTTAGAATCCAAAAGTTCGTCTTTTCTCGAGCCCATCTTAGCGTCTGGATAAAACTTCGACCCAGTAAAGGTTTTGAGGTTCACAAACTCGAAGTTCATCCTTTCTAGAGTTCGTCTTGAAGTTTGTGCCAAAGTTTATCTAAACTTAGATTCGTCGGAGCTTTGGAGGGCTAGAGACCCATAATTCGCTGCCTTTTGAGTTCGCCAAAACCTTGACCTTGTAAGTCTTCTAAGGGTTTTCAAATAAAAAGTTCGTCTTTTCCAGAGTTTGCCTCGACATTTTGGTCAAAGTTCGTTGACACATGGGTTTGTTAGTGAAATGAATCCAACCACTGATTATTTTCATATACCCGAATGAACAATTACAAGAAACAAGACAAAGAGGATTCAACAGGCCTTTATATTACTTCTTTAAAGGCTTGGCAACGTAGAGGAAGATACAAAGATGTTTTAGTATAAATATATTTATAATATTAGTATACAAAGTCAAGAAGAGAATAGAGTGATAATAAATACCACTTGACTTCAGAAAGTACTTCAAAGAATTCTTGACTTCAGAAAGTACTTCGAAGAATTCTTGTCTTTCGTAGTTGAACTTCCATTTAAGACTGTTTATGTCATAGGTCTTATTTTCTTCCTTTTTCATTTAATAGCTTTTAATTCAAAGTCCTTGGTAACCAATTACTATTATGTTTGGTTAATCATTGTTTACTATTTAAAGGCATGTAATGTTTAAGTTTAATAATCATTTTTTAATAGAAAACCCTTATGTTTCTTGGAACCTTTACGTGTTATCTTTCTAATTTTGGTGTGAGTTAGGATCAGAGAGATCATAGATTCAAAGTTAGATGTAACAGTTATTCATCTATCTAAATAACTCTTGGTTGGAATCATTTCTTAAGTTAGCTTTATTTGTGAAAGTTTGTAGGATCGGACCTCTAAATTTACAAATTCAGCATGGTTGGCGCTGGTAAGCCAAAAATTCATTTTTTCCAGAGTCTGATTTTTAGACCAAAGTTCTTCCAAACTCTTACAAACTAGAAATTCAGAGAGTTAGAAACCCAAAGTTCGTCCATCCCTCACACTGTCTCGACGTTTGGTCCAAAGTTCAAACAAAATACGATCTGTTAGGCTTAGAATCTTGAATTTCGTGGTTTGAAGAAACCATTTCATCTTGATTTTGACTTGTTAGAGCTTTGGAGAGTTTGAAACTCAAAGTTTGTCCTTTCCAATGTGAGTTAATAAGCTTGACTTACCAAAACAAATAGCAATTTTAGGATAATTATTGAGTAATTTTTTATTTGAATAAGTTTAGATTTGTTATTAAGCGGTTGTTAACAACTTAGGAGGAAGTTTAGGAGATCGATTGTACAATCTCCACCGTAGGTTGGCACACCCCTAGCTCCTTTCCTTGTCGAGCTAGCAAGCTCTGGTAGCTCTCTATGTCGGATACCTGTTAGAAACGGTAGCCATCACGGCAGCATTACGTAAAACATAATGAAAGTTATCCTGTCTTGTGGTGTACGCGCCCATACTATCATGAAGGAATATGGGTATCCCCGAATGCATGAGCGCACATTAATGCATGAGATCCTAATATTTTTCCATTTTCAACATTATTAAATATAACTCCCGCTATCATTTCATTGATATCATACCATTTCTCATATCAGTTATCACATCGTTCATGCTTATATCGGGATTATATTTCATGTTATTTATCGTTCTTCATGTAATTCAAATCATTCTATACATGCAGTTCACAAGACATAGCGTAACATTTTCATGCTTTCAACATAACGTTTCATAACGCACAAACTAGCTAAATCTAATTATGCATAAAAATTTACTCCTAATGATTTAAACTATCTATGCCTAATTATGCATAAATGATTTAAATTGGATTCCAAAAATTTAAAGTCTAATTATGCATAAAAAATTACTCCGGATAATTTAAACTAAGTCTAATTATGCATAAAAACGTACTCCCAATCATTTAAACTAAGTCCAATACTGCATAGAAACTTAGTCCCAATAATTTAAACTAAGCACAATGCGGCATAGAAACTGACTCCTAATAATTTAAACTAGGCCTCATCATACTTAAATAATTTAAACTCGATTCAAAAAATTTAACTAGCCAGAAGGTAGTCATACATACTAACTTTGAACACTTTCTAAAAATTGAAACTAGGAGGAAAGAGTCCGAGCAAATCAACCAAAATTTTGGCCTTGAGACGTCAGAAACTGTACTCTCTAATTGGCTCGAACCGTTTATTTAGGATGATAAAATGAAGTGGGAGACCTGCCTTTTTTATAGTGGAGGCCAACCCGCCACTTCTCAGCTTTAGCGACGTGGCACAAAGTTTCACTTCTTTTATTTATTTATTTTTATTTATTTTTTTATTTTTCGTTCATACATCATACACGTCAAGATGAAATTTTCGTCCTCTAAAGTTTCTTAATATTGAAATTACTCGGGTACTTCTCCTTGATCTCTTCCCTCTATTTCCACATAGTTTCTTCGTTTCATAGTCTTGTAAAGATCGTTTTCCTTGTACATGTTTTTTTTTTCTTTCTTTATGAGCATCACAAATAATCTTTAATGATATTTTTTTACTAAAAAATGTTGTGCCACCTGTTGGTTTCATATTAGAAAGTTGCAATAGTCCATCATATATATATATATATATATATATATTTTTTTTTTTTTTGAGGAAAATTGACATGTGTTCCTTGCATATATCCATTTTATGATATTAACGTTCGCATTTCCAATTATTATACATATTTTCTTTTCGTCCTAATTTGTTACACTTAAAATGTTAAGACCTAAAATATTACCTAATTTTGAAAGGGTTTTGAGTAGAGTGTGTTTTGAAATTAGTTGGGTTTGTGTGAATTTGTTTATTGATCCAGTTGAACAAAATCTAAATCCAGAAAAATAAATGTCAAACGAATGGAGAAAGAAGTATCATTCAGTGCTCACGGACCAACATATCCACAAAGCAGTTGCATGTGCGGCTACATACGAGCAGAGGCGGTCGCATGTGCAAAGTTGGTATGAATCTTGATTTGGGTCAGATGCATACGGTGCAGGTTACGATTTGAGTCGGACACAGACAATCGAGTCTGAAATTCATAACTTGTGTCTCCACTAGAAGATGGCTGACGCTCTACCTTTCTCTTTTCGCAAACCGTTATCCAAAAGTATGACGCATGTTTGTGGTCAATGCCTTCCAATCATTTTTTTTTAGATTACAATTAGTTTTTTTATTTTTTCTAATTTCTTTGAAGTGTCATATTCTTTCCTAGAAAATTTTAAGAAACTAAAATGGTACCATTATAATTATTTAAGAAAGATGCAATTATGCTCAAAGTTTGAAAAAAAAAACATTTTTTTTTAAGGTAATTAGGAATATGCAAAAACTAAAACTTCCACCTCCTTTGAGCCAAGAGACATCAATCATACAATATGCTTCAATGAAGATGTGAAGAAAATATTGTTGAAATTATCAAAAGATATTTCAATTCATGCCACATTGAAGAAGAATGAAGTTTCATGTTATAAATTTTGGGTGGATTACAATTTAGAGTAATTTAGAGTTATTGTATTTCATTAATGTATTTTAAGACTTTTATTTATTATAGGTTACAATTACATAATTGTTAATTATGACTATTAAGCATGAATGTTACAACTCTTGAAATGTCTTTAATAGTTTTAGTTTCATTTTGAGGCTATATAGAGCCATGTATGTTGTATTTGTTAGTAGATCTGGAATATATATAAAAGGAGTATTTGTGCTTTCTTTTGCCAATGGCTAAGTTTATTTGCAATTCTATGTAGTTTAGGTTGCATGTAGAATCATTCAAGCTCGACATGATCAATCTTGCTTGTGGATTGATTCGAATCTCAAACAAGTGTTCTTGCATTGAGATATTTGATCAACAAGAATCATTCAAGCTAGACATGATCGATCTTGCTTGTGGAGTGATTCGAATTTCAAACAATGTTCTTGCCTTGATGTGAATGTTTGCTTAATCCACCACACCTAAATGGTGTGAAAGTTATCTTATTTATAATCAAATAAATTACAAGGATATGGAAATAGTAATAAATGGAAATAACAATAAATGGAAAGATACTATAGTAATAAGGCAAATGTTAGATATTTGCCTTATAATAAAATATCAAATATAATATATATGGTAAACTATAATTTATTACTAAATATCCTTAACAATTGAGATATTCGATCAACAAGGTAATCCGAATCTTACTCCACTTGTAGTGATTTCCACATATCATAACATCTCTAGACCTAGAATTTTTCGATTACCTACTTCCTCTCAAAATGTTGGGGTCTCACACATAGCGCCCATATAATGCCACAAATTGTGTCATCTGAATGGTCACCTGATAATTAATAAGTGAACTCTATGGGCACGAGTGAGTATCCTAACTGCTAGTAAAATCAGTTCTCATGCACATAACGTAAAACGTATTATTCAATTTCAGCTATATTCTCAATGCCTCCGGGAGGCTCTTCCAAAATCAAGAAGTAAATTTAACATCCCTATTTGACACAACGGAGACTAGTACGCCATGTAATCATATGACTTCCTTTAGATTTATCTATGCCAACCTACAAACTGAATAGGTTGGCTTTCCATAAATGAAATGTGTCGATTTGGTCAATCGTATACCATGCCCCATAATGCCGTAAATCCTTTTCTTGTTTCGGGTAATTTAGTAACGAAGTTCATGGGTACATTTTCCCATTTTCATTGAGGCACGTTTAGAAGTAGTAGCAATCTAGGAGGCTTCTGCCTTAATGCCTAGACTTATTGAAACGTTAGGCACTTACTCATGTATTTTGCAATATTTACTCATGTATTTTGCAATATTTTATTCATCCCAGGAACCATTAGCATGTCTTCGAATCCTGATACAACTTTGTAGCTCCAATCCAAGAGGCTTTTGCCTTAATGCCTAGACTTATTGAAACGTTAGGCACTTACTCATGTATTTTGCAATATTTTATTCATCCAAGGCAACCATTAGCATGTCTTCGAATCCTAATACATCTTTGTAGCTCCGGGATGATTTTTATATGTTTTCTCATGGGCTTCATATTGAATTTCCCTTTTGATCTCATTGTCATTAGGGACGCACATACGACTTTGCCACCCCAAGTCTCTGCTCATTCAGACTCTTGTGGACGGATAACCTTAGCAAATAAAGGATCTTCTCTTTAAGCTATAGCGACTTTCTGCTTTAGAGTCGAATGAATTATCATCTAAGCTAGTTGGGTCATCCTTGCCTGACCTTAACCTCTATTTAAGCTAATTTAAAACGTACTAGATTCTCTTCTGTCTTATAAGCACTATTGATGAATGAGTCGTTTCACAACTCAGAGCTTCAGTGAATGCCAAGGTGGCATAATATCTATGTTATAATCCTTCACCAACTCAAACCATCTTCGTTGCTACATATTTAATGCCTTTTGCATAAATAGGTACTTTAGACTCGTATGATCTATATATACTTGTATGTTTTCAAAATACCTCCATATCTTTAGAGAAAACACCAGATAAGTACGTTCATAGTCCTTCAATTGTCGCGATGCAAAGACAATGACTCTTTCGTTCTACACGAGTACATAGTTCAAACCTCTCTTGAAAAAGTATTCAGTAAGTGATTCTCCTATTGGAGTTAAAAAAAGTAACTTCTCTTGGAAATTCTCCCCTAAGACCAAGTATGAATGTGGGATGAGAGGCTATGCAAAGAAGGATTCAAGCCCGTGTGTGTAAGCCTGAGTCAAAGGCTTTCCAATTCAATAAACAAGTTGGTTTGGTAGGAAAATGAAAGGGGTAGGACTGTAATTTCATTCAACTCATATAAAAAGAGAAGCAATGAATGAAAAGAACCCAGCAGACCCTTGTTGATGATGAAGAGAGGTTCTCCATTTCAAGGTTTCTAGGTTTCCATGTTAACACGATATCATCACCGTCTGAAGATACCCACCTCGATGGCTCACATCCCCCTCCCACGGAGGTCGACCCGCCCGTTGACAAATCGGCAGGCTTTCTTCTTTCAAAGGGGGAACTAGAAATTTTTTTAACGAGCCAAATCCTTAACTTCTAACGTTTTATATAATATGTTTCTTGAATTTTTTTATTTTGTAGGGGCAAGAAGAAAGTGTGTTGGCCAAACGTACTCCTCCACCGCCGCCGCCGAGCAACGGCGACAATGGTCAGACAAACTGATCACCGATGGGCGGCATTTTGTGATTTATAGCCACTTATAACGTGGGTGGATTAGTGTAAAACCACTTGGATATAGAAGTCAAAATTCATGTAATTTAAATAAAAATAACAAAAATAAGGTAGAGAAATTTGAATGGTTGGCATTATGGGTGCAAATATGCACCTATTTTAGAATGAACAGTGTGGCCTTTCTGCTCCCTTTTCTCTTCCTTCATGTCTCTTTACACAACATGAATGTGACACTTCTAAGTTGTGTTTCGAAAGTATATTACAGAGACCGTTTTGTTATACTCGATAAGTTAATTCAAGTAAGTTTAAGATGTCTGAGTAAGATTTAAGGAAATCAAAAAATGGATTAAGAGACCTAAGAAAAGTTACAAGGGCTCGAGGAAGAAAATTTCAATGCCCTAACAAGATACATAAACATCTAAGGCCTTTGGATAAGGATTAGAAACGAAAAAGTAAGCAAAAAAAAAAAAAAAAAAAGATACCAGGGGCATTTTTTCAAATTTTAAGTAACTTATTGGATTTGTAATTTCTTATGGAGAAGGGATTCAAGATGATCCAGACGAAAAAAATTATCAAAAAAGGGGTGAATTTTATATAATTTATGGATTTTGTTGAAAAATAAAATAAAATAATAAAAAAATAAGTTAAAATTGCCAAAATATCCTTGAAGTTCAAGATAATTACTAAAATACCCTACTATGAAAATATCCGCAACATATTTGGTTAGCCTCAGGAAATTGATTGCATCATCAAATACAACCATTTGATCGAGCAAGAAATTCATTATGTTCAAGAAAACACGAAGTGCATTCCATTCAATGGTCAGAATTCAAAACCAATATCGACAACATCCTCGTCTGATAAGATATTTTTTATGGACATTTTTAGAAATTTCAAGTTCAAATTCAAGTCATTTCTAGAGGTTCAAGATCACTCAAGACTCCATCTATAAATATGAAGATTCAGGTAAGATTTTGGGACAAGAATGGAGCGATGAAAGTTCCTTATGCATGAGAAATAAACTCCTAGACTGTGAGCTTCTCTTCCTTGGGTTTCTTCTGAATTTAAAGAATGTGGTTAACCATTTTTTCTTTAAACTATCCACACTAAGATAGAGGAAGGATTTAACAGCTCCAAATGCCCCAAACACACCATTACCCAATTCAAATTGCCATGGTCACCGGAAGGAAAAGTTCAAAAAATCCAATTGGTGCAATGGGCAATGTTATCCCTCTAAATAAGTTCCAATCTATTGCTGAGCACTTAAAATTAAAATTTAAGGGGAACAAAAAAAAATGGGTCTTTTGTTTATGGATTTGAGGAAAACTCCAAATTCATCAACCGCGTTTCATTAGGCTTCAATCCAAGGGTACCATGAATTCGTAGGGATGAGAAAAGAAGGTTTCATAAAGAAGCTGAAGGCTGAAGAGCTCTCTATCGAGTTTCCCAATAACTTAAAAAATCTGCGATAAAATGGATATTCTATCGAGAGAAAGAATAAGGGAATTCAGGGAACATACAAGAATTTATCATTCCAAAATTATTTCTTAAGCTCGAGAAAAAGATAAGATTCGAGGAACATACAAGAATTTATCCTTATAAAATTATTTCTTAAGCTCGAGAAAAAGATAAGAAAGAAATCTCATGAAGGAATCTAGAGCTAAAAGTGTTTAGCCTGACTAATACCCTAATCCTCAGCCCAATGATCCAAGTTTTTGTTGAAGCAAGAACCCTTAAATCAAAGTAATTTGGAACACCGTGATTCTTATCATCTTCCCCTCTTCAAAAGGATTCTAAGGGATAGGAAGCAAATTCATCACCTTCTTTCCTTCCCCTCCTTTTTAAATGTTTCACTCACAAAGATATTAGAAGAAAATTAGAAGGAATATGAAGCAAATTCATCAACTTCTTTCTATCCTTCGGTTTGGATCAAATCTGTATGCTTCCCTCACAAAAATATTAGAAGAAAATTAGAAGGAATAAGGAGCAAATGAGGTGTATTAGATCCATAAACTATTTCTTAAAGAATAAGTCACCAGCATGCTTTGCATAATCCATTTTGACTCATTTTAATAAATATATCTCCCACAACAAAATACAACCTTTACCCTTTTAGTGTGTAGTAAACCAAGAACAAATTTTATAGTATTAGTCCAAGGTTTGTTAGGTACATTCAAAGGAGTATAAAATCCATTTGGTTATGATCTAGATTTAGTTTTTTTGCGTTTAAAACATTTGCTACAAAACTTTTGAACATCGTGCTTCATCTTCCGCCAAAATAAGTGTCTATGCAACATCTTATAAACTTTATTAATCTTGAGATGTCCTATTAAGGCACCACCGTATGCTTCTCTCAAAAACAAATATTTTATAGAGCAATTAGGAATACAAAGCATACTTTTCTTAATTAAAAATTTATGAAACACATAATAATCATCCGCTTTTTTTTTTGCAAGACAAGATGCATAAATAGTTCTGAAGTCCTGGTCATCTCATATATCTTTTTCCTCCCACTAAGTATTTTAGACGGTTGGGTATACTTATTACTTAGGTATATTCCGGCTAATTAAATATAAAAGTCTAGGTGATTTTTCTAAAACTTATATAACTTAAGCATGCTCATAAAACTGGGCTAACTAAGCTCAAGTACTGGTCCAATCTCCAGGTAGTAGGTATTCCGTAAACCGTCAACTTAAGTACCTTCAGCCTTAGACAAGATCGTGCCAGGTGAGCTTTCTCGTAACCGCAATTTTGTAAGACATCGACCTATTTTTACTATTAAAATTGATCGTGCTCGGTTCTCAATCCTAAGTGAGCATGCACTTATCTTTATTATAAATTTTATCGTCTACCTCGTTTTATGACGTTGAAAATAACCTATAACATGCATCTAACATGCTTTATATAACAATTATATAATCATCTATTCCATGCAATAATATAACAATTTATATCTATGACTCATGGAACCCTAAACATGCATACTATACATTATAACACTTATAACATACTTGGAATGCATGAAACATGTTTAGCCTATGGTGGGATTTTAAATCTATATGACATACTTTATGCCTATACATTTTCTATTTAATTAAAACATACATTCATAATGCATAATTAATTAAACACGCTAAAGTGGATTGGTTTTGGCATTTTAAAACAAGCAATTAACTAAATTATTATATTAATAATTAAAAATAACTTGAACCGACCCTTAAAAACGTTGAACCGGACCCCAAAGGCAGAAAAATATACCCAAACCGCCTCTTCCATCTTCTTCTTCGGTTCAGCTTGCTATCTCTCCCATTTTCGATCAATTACAACTTAAAATGGACTCTAATGACTCCATAAAAATTACAGACCTTTCTTCATTCATTAAAGCCCATACACATTAGGCTTATTACAATAATTGTATCAAATGGAAGCATAAAAAAAAATGCCAAAACCAAAACCATCCACTTTAGCAACCACAAAATTTCATTCATGAACTAGTACCCACCATGATCAAATTAATGTAAATAAAGTGTCTAAAACTTGCTCTGATACCAATTGATGGTGTTAATATAACACATGCGGAAGCAATTTGGATCTTAGACACTTTTAGAACATCAATTATAGTAAATTAGCTAGCAAGTTCAAAAGCATTAAAACTCAATGAGTTTGAATACTAACCTTTTGTCGCTCAAGTTTCTTTTCGAACCGGTTTTGAACCACCACTAGTGTCATCTCCACTATCCTCCAGCCATAGAACGGGATTGTGGAATCCAGTGAGTGACTAAACATTGGGAGGGATTTAGTATATATGAAGAGGGAGTTTTTTTCGAGGTTTTTCCCAAACGAAGACCTTCCATGTACCATGATCACTCTATTTATAGAGTCATGTTTGCATGTTCATGCAAATTTGAGATCACCAAATTTTGACACTCAAAATTCCACTAAAATATTTGAGATTATGTGGGAAGCATGCAAGTTTGAGTTCACCAAATTTTGACACTCAAAATTGGACTAAGATTTGTGGGGTTTATTTGGCAAGCATGCAAGTTTGGTTAAACCAAATTTTGACACCTCAAAATTTCACTAACTCAAACATTGATTTTTCCATTAAATAAAGTCAACATTTTGACTTTCTTCATTTTGATTCAACAATTAATTTGAATAATTAATTTTAAATTAAAGTAATATTAAATGATTAATTAAACTATTTAATTAATATTTAATATTAATTCAAATGCCAATCTCAATCAATTCCGACTCATATTTGATTAAGATATTTAAATCTTATTTATATATCTCAGATTCTCTCTTTTTGTTTAATTCATAAATAAAAGAAAAATGCGGTTAACTATATCGTATATATGTAGCGCATATTCCCTAATTTGAATTTGAACACTTCGAACTCACTCGTCACACTGTTCTATGGTTTAGTCTGATATGAGCTAGCAGAGGGACCTAATGGACCTATAGATCATGGACTCCAACGATCCAAGATTAACTAGTTAAACTCATTAACCTTGTTAACCAACATTTGTTAACTACTAGGACACTCCACCATAGCATAGTAGTTGCACTCCCCTCACAATAGATATATTTCTGTCCATTTGATATAACCATGATTAGTAAGTCGATCCTTCACAGGTTGTTCGTAACTAGAGCTGGGTCAATTTACCATTTTACCCCTAAAGTTACTTCTTGTTCCTTATGTCTCACTGATCTTCTAATGAACAATTGGTTTGTGGTCCAACCAGTAAACCGAATTCCTCTCAGGCCAATGAGAGGGTGGGGCCCCATGTTCAAGACCTGGAGTCAGTGCTTAAGGGAACTAACTCTCTTCTATCCCTAAAAGTGGGTAGGAGTGAATTCCATCTTGCACCCCACGTCCCCAGCCATTCACCCAGTCTTACCCCTGAAATGGGAGGCCTATTGAGTCGACAAACTAGAGCCACTCTCACCCATGCAAACCTAAGGATAATTCTGAATAAACAGGAGTTCATGGTTAGCTCAGGATTAAAATCGAGTTACCTAGGTTATCGAATGAAAAGAAAATCAGTCTCAACAGTAAACAGTATTATAAAGTGAGAGTGACTTTCTTCATGGTCCAATCTTATGCAATGCTCATTGCATAGGACGCCCCCACTCACACATCTCCGCATGTACAATTTAGTGATCACGTTGTTTATATCATATACAAAAGTTGGTCGCACTCATAGTGTCCCCAAGATATGGTACTCAGCTTATCCCTGTACTATAGATCATTTTGACTATATACTTGAACTTGATCCACTCTTATGTCTCTACATATAGTTTAAGTAATCATACTATTGTCAGAGTATTCTTAGTTTATTGGATTTAGATTAATAACTTTACAATTGTAAAATTCACTTTATTCAATAACAATCTTTACTGAATAAACAACAATAATAACTTTATTGAAAATAGAATATGTTTTTGGTTTACAAACTATGAGTTTTAGGACATAAAACCCAACAGGAAGTCCTCGAAAGGTTCAAGAGTACTATCGACATCACCATCTGCCAAAGTGCGTACGCAAAGAAGCTGCTGGACACAACCTGGCTTAAGGACAATAACCCTACAAGGACGCCAATGGAGGCCCAGCTCCAGCGAAGAAAGGCCGGCACTACGACGACAGTCGACGCCATCAATTACCGCAGCATTGTCGGGAGCCTGCGCTATCTGGTAAACACACGCCTTGATCTTGCTTACTCAGTTGGATATGCGAGTAGATTCATGGAAGCACCTTGGGAGGAGCATCTTGTGGCTGTCAAGCGCATCCTGCGCTATGTGGCTAGGGTATGAGATACCACGCAGGGAAAGGAAAGACGAAGCTTGAGGTGGTCGGCTACAGTGATAGTGACATGGCCGATAACGTTGATGATCGTAAGAGCACTAGTGGGATGATCTACTTCCTCTCAGGCGACGCGATTTGCTGACAATCAACAAAACAAAAGGTAGTTGCTTTATTTCCCTGTGAAGTAGAATACATCGCCGCTTCGACGGCGGCAACACAGGGGGTCTGGCTTGCGCGACTGATAGAAGAACTCATCAGAAGAGAAAGCGATCCACCAATGCTATACGTGGACAACAAAGCTACGATCTCCCTGATCAAAAATTCTGTTCTGCACGACCGGAGCAAGCACATAGAAATCAGATTCCACTACATCCGAGAATGTGCAGATCGAGGGCTCATAAAGATTGATTTCATCCGAACAGAGGAGCAGCTTGGAGACATTTCCACCAAGTCCTTGGCGTGGATAAAATTTGAAGAACTACGCCCAAAGATGGGAGTTCAAATAATAAGATAGATATACGACAACTTTTAGGAGGAGATTGTTAAATAAAAGTTCTGGTTTCCTAAGATTTCGTTAGTTGTTTTTTACTTTTGAAAATTTGAATTAACGCTCCCGGTAGAATGGAAGAGCGTAATTTTTGCTGGCCATTTTGGACAACTTTGGGCTAAAGTTTTTGCCTAGTACTTTCCATTTTTAGGATTAAATATGTTATTGAAAGTATTCAACTGAATGGTAAATCTATTAACGAGTCTTCAGCAAATCTCTCTCTCCTTTTACTTTCGGTTACTTTTTATTCGAAGAAATTTTCCTTCGGCCGGTTTTTCTCCGTCTACGTTTTCCTCCCAATTGCCAGTAGTCTACATCCTTTCTCTCTCTTCTATAACACCGTTTCGGTGTTCGTTTTCCCTTGATTTCATGTCGTCTCTCCTTCCTCTTACCTTTTCTTGTGTCAGTTTGATTCGTAAAGGTCTGAAATTCTCAAATTTGTGAAGGTCCCAAAAGCTTGAAATTCTCTCTTTCTCTTCCGATAGTGTACGACGTGTATGAGATGCCGAAACCCGTCCTTGATGTTTGTACAGACCTCCACGATTCTTTTCGTGGAAAAACATGATGGTTTTGACGTTGATCTTTGTGGGTTTGGCTTGGCCGGAGTTTCAAATCTTACCTCTATCTTACCGAGTATTCTCATATTCACCTTTTTCTACATTTTTTTTTTGGTGAATGATGCCACCTATCGAAGTGTGGGAGTGCTTGACATGCTCATGACAAGCACTAAGGAGAACTCAATCCTCATTGACATTTTTCTTCTAATTTGGGTCTTCTTTAAACATGAGGTGAGGGTCGCTTTCACATGACATACTAGAGTAAAGTTGTTACTACATACATGACGCGATTAATGTGTACCCCAAATATTCATATAAAATATTTCATAAAAGGTGTCATGGGCTCTCACGTTCCTAATAAAATCTTTAAAACAATAATGCAAAAAATAAATCATGTGAAGTTTAGATAAAATAACGAAAAATAAAAACATTTACCTGAACTAACCTAAGGACTACTAAATAGACATAAATTGTGTCTACCCTACCTCTAGTTCCATGGGTTTCGTCGCGGCGTTGCCATCCGTACGTTGATGCCTAACCTATACCTGAAAAATAAGAGTATTACGTAGTTTAAGAAATACTTGGTAAGTAATTGCACATTTGGTGTCTAGAAATACAAACACATGTGACATGATAGGTTATATTATTTAAAAAACATGGCATTGCCTTAGGTAGCTTTCTAGTTCCCAGAGGTGGATGTATAGTACTTTGCTACGCACGACCAAACCACGAGCACAAGGATTGAACTGAGGCCTCATGTACTGCCTAGGCCTGTCTCAATGACTAGCACTCGCTAATGTGCTTTCAGACACCATGGAGGGAAAGGGCCTGCGTAACATCATGACGAACATAATTTTCGTAAGTCGTAAAGTACATATTTGTACTAATCATAATAGAAAAGTATCATGATGCATATGACACACAAAAATTCATGAGGTCCCCATGCCTTAAAATAATGACATAGATTTATGATGCAAGGCAAACCTCCATTCCATTTATAATGTCATTATGCAGACATAATTCTTATAAAATCTTTCATATACACGTCATAACATATCATAGATTATCATCAATAATAACATATTATTACAACATAGTATAGTCACACTATAGTCTAACTTATAAACATGGCATAACACAACATTGGATAGCATAACAATCATAATTATGACATGCTCAAGGGTCACACGTATGCGTTATAATACACAATACAATTCATCCAACCAAGCAAATAATAGAGTCACTTACTTGAATAGGTTAAACAAGGATGGTTAGTTTATCTTTGGAGCTAGTCTAATTTGGTGGTGGCTTAATGGGACATTTTGGGATTAATAAAACTTATAATATGTTGCATGAACGCTTTTTTTGACCGAAGATGAAGCACGATGTTCACAAGTTTTGTAGCCAAGAATAATTATTTAGGGATGATGCAAAGCATGTTGCTGGCTTATTATACAGGGAAGTAGTAAGATTACATGGAAACCCAAGAATAAATGTTAGAGATAGGGACGTTAAACTTTAAGTCACTTTTGGAATGTATTGTAGGGTAAAGTTGGTACCAAGTTGTTGTTTTAAACTACATGTCATCCTCCGACTGGTAGACTGATGGACTATTATTTACAAGAATATTATGTCTTGGGACGAAAGTTTGTCATTTGTAGAGTTTGCATATGACAGAGCAATTCATAGTACCACTCATTGTTCTCCTTTCGAAGTTGTTTATGAATTTATTCCACTTACTCTTCTTGATTTGCTTTCCCTATTCCTTCTAATATTTGTTGTGAGTGAAGCAACCACAAGTAAGGCAAATTTGATCAAAGTACTGCACAAAGAGGTGAAGGGTTGCTTCAAGAATTAACAAAGAACGGACGAAAATTATTTTTTAACCTGGTGATTGGGTTTGGACACATTTTCGCAAAGAGCGATTCCCTTCTCAAAGAAAGACCAAGTTACATCAAAGAGGGGATGACCCTTATCAAGTCCTTAAAATAATTAATAACAATGCCAATATATGTATATTCTATGAACATTAAATATTATATATTTTTTTTTTAAATAACCTAAATGTATGTATAAATCATATTCAACAAAACCCTATTCTTCAAATTAAAAAAGAAACTTGTTCATATTATAATATATGTATTTAAAAATAGTATAAAGTGAATGAATATTTTAAAAATAGTATAAAATATTGAGGTATGAGAAATTTAAAATACATATTAAAAAAAACTAAATAAAATAATATAAAAGAAGCTAAAATTAGTAAAGTAATAAAAGAGAATCCAGTTGGAGTCCAACCTGCACATGCCGATTTGGCCGAGTCCAAGCGGAGACGACTGGACTCATTGTATTTCAATTCTATCAACCCATGCACCAAGGGAAACTGGAATGTTATTCAAGATTTAGAAGCCGTGGTGATTTTAGCATCAATCTCACAAGTTTTCAAAATATCTAAAACAAAACTTTTTTTTAGGTAACTTTTAAAATTCCTAATTCTCAATCTCACCTTTATAGTTTAAACTAGAGAAACATATTTTTAAATTTTGTACCAATAAATCTATATAATGACTCTAATAATATTTTGGGAATATATGTATTTAAATAAAATATAATTTTAGTAGTGACAATATTCGAGGCTAGAAACTTTATTTTAAAATATTTAACCATCTTTTATTATTTACTTAATTTCTTTTTCATTTTAAAAGTGAACTTATCTAAATAAAGAAGGTCAAACTTTAAACTTTACCTAAAAGGAACTAATATAATAAAAAATCAATTACAAAAGCTAACAGCCAACGGAGAAAATTAAGAAAGTTTAGGTGAGGGTCCCACCCTGTTATGGAAAATATGTTGTAATAACCAAAATTGACATAACACTTTTAACTAATTGTGTTTCAATATAACTAAGTACCACTCATTTTGGCTATATTTATGTATATATAAGAGATAGAATCCAATTAGGTTGGTAAAAAAAAGTGAACTATCTTCTAGTAGAAAATTAAGTCTCTAAGCATATTCTGTTTAATCGTGTTGGTTGCCTTGACATCGAACAATATGATGAAGTTTTGTTTTGCAGAATCTAAGTTACAATTACCGTTCTCTCGATGGAAAGTGACTATTTTAAATGGGATGACTGCTTCAACTCTAATTATTCATTGCAAGTCAGCAAATGATGATATGGGCGAGCACGTACTCCGCACTGGAGATAATTACAATTGGAGTTTTAAAGAAAATTTTTGGGCTTCTACGTTGTTTTGGTGCCATTTTAGCAGCAAATATGGACAAGTTGATGGAAATGTTTTTTGGCCAGTAAAAGGGAATTGGTTTAATGATCAATGTGATGATAATAATTGCACTTGGGCAGGTCGAGAGGAAGGTATTTACTTGTATTTTGGATCTCTCAATATATTCCAGTTAATGTATCATTGGAAATGATGCAGTTTGACTTTCATTCAATTTCAATAAATAATTTTATGAATAAAAATGTTCGTTATCTTTTTTGAGGTTAAAGGTTCAATTCTAATCAAATTTGATTTTCAAAATTTTAAAACTTAAATTATATCTTCAAACTAATTAGTTGGGATAGGAAATATAATTTATATATAAAGGATACATAAAGTAGGAAGTTCCATTTAGGAACTTTTAGGGATGGAATAAGGAAAGAGAAGACGACTGCTTTAGGTTTGTGTTGTAAGAGAAAAGTTTCCAAATTCTTAAACTCTAGCTTATTTGACAATGTTTACAATAAAAGTTCCTACATTCTCAAACTCTAGCTTGGCCACAAATCAAATACAGTAAGTCGTTCGTAGATCCATATGATTTACTAGTACATTCAATTTGCATTTGGTTAGGGTTAAATTTTTAACCGAGTTCATGTCATGATTTTGACTCCAAAAATCTATTAGAACTGGTGTAGGTAGCCCAAAGAGAAGAAGTATTACTAATTTCTTGATTTTTTATCGTCAAACGTGTTATACCATAAAATTTATCATATGTTTAGTATATCATCAGAACACGTGTCATAACATTCACGTATTATCTCATAGCCACGTTATATAACACACATATCATGGACTTATCATCTTGTAAACATATCATAGTCATATTTTTTTGTAAACACGTCAGTCATATCGTTTCATAAACATAACCTAGTCATATTATTTCACAAACATAATCATGGTCATCTCATTTCATAAACGTATCATAGTCGTATCATTTCATAAAAAAATTCTTGTCATATCATTTCGTAAGCCTATCATAGTCATCTCGTTTGGTAAACATGTCTTGGTGTAATAGCCAAAAAAGATAAAGGAGTAAAAAACAAATAAAAATTATTATAAACAAAAATTATTATTCCCTTTTAAAATAATAATAATAATAAATTAATAAATAAAAAAATAAAAACAATTCTTCCCCCTTCTCTCCTAACGGTTGTCCATTTCCCTAATAATCTCTCCTCAACCTATCACACAATTCCTAAAAAAGGAAACATAAACAAAAAAAAAATGTGGTTTGAGGAAACATAAATGTCTATCTAGATTTACAAGCTCAGATCTATCTTGATAACAGATTTCATCTGTAAGTTAGATCTACCCTAGAAAGAGATTTCATCTTTATATTTCAGACCTTCTTTTTCGTTTATCAATCTATTAGAAATCAATTTATATCTTTTTCCCTTATCCAATCATTTAGATTTTTTTTTATTGAGTTCAAATCACTCCGAATTAATAAGATTTTAAATCAATTTAGATTTTTTTTTTCATATCCAATTATTTAGATTAGAATCAATAACATTTTAGTTAAGAGTTTGAATAAATCACAATCTAACCTCGATGGTCCAACAATATTAAAAAATTGGCCTTGAATATATTAAACCAGAATTAAAATAAAATAAGGAAATTCAGTCCAACCATACTTGTCTTAACTTAACTTAGATAGAAAATAAGAAAATAAAGAAAGAAAATAAAATTTTAGAAAGAAAATCATTTAGCAAATTTGGCCAATAATATTTGTTGGATTAAAAAGTAAATATTTAATGAAAATATTATTATATATATATATCCAAGACTCTAATCACAAAGTCTATAATGTTCACGTCACAAGTGTAACACATGGACCATTCTAAAATTTAGAGAATTAAAATTGAAATTGATGTCACCGTTTATATAGATTGACTTGGATACAAAGGACAAAATTGAACTTTCTTAAAGATAAATCAGTGACACCAGCCTAAGCTAATCAGGTAAGTGGCTTTGCTATCGGCATGGTTCTATTTGATGTTGACACGTGCCCTGTTGTTCTACACGTGTCATATATATTGATATGTGTGAATTGTCTGTGGATTGATATACTTCTTATATGTTATGTATATGTTATAATATGTGAATTGTATGATAATAATTACGGTATGACGTGTTCAATAATATGTTTGAGATAAGAATACGAGAAGGGTGCACAAAACAAAATGTAACAATAGGAGAAAGATACGTTCATGAAAAGTTAAGGTTAGGTTACATACTGGAATGCTTTTGATAGGAGAGATTGATGAAAGAATACGGTTAGGTTATGGGTAGAAAGGAATAGGTTTGTGATAGATTGATAGAATGATAATGTTACGATACATTCCTGTGATGATATGACTAAGGTATGTTCGCGTAACGATATGACTGTGATAGGTATAAGAACGTTAAAGCTATGATAAGTTAGGGAACAATATGACCACGAAGTGTTTATGATATGACATGTTTATGATACGATATATTGTGATGTGATAGGTTATGTTTAGATTGTTTTGTGTGACCATTGAGGTAATTATTGTATGAATTGCACGTTATGAAATGACATGTTAAAAGCATAGAGCATTATGTTATGTTTTCTAAATTGTATGTATACAGTATGTTATAAATGACATGATATCAATAAATGAAAAAATATAACCCCGTTAGAATTATGCATGATATGAGAATTGAAAAATGAGAAAAGATATGATATGAATGTAAAACGGGGTTATATTTAATAATGTTGAAAATGGAAAATATTGAGCATTATGTGTGCTCATGTATTGGGGGATACCCCTATTTCATCACGATGGGTACGATCAGTATATTTTACAAAATCCTGCCAGAAGGGGTACGATCCTTATGTTTTACATAATGCTTCCGGCAGGGTACGATCATTATGTTTTAGGCTAACACTTGATTTTAAGTAATCCGTTAAGACTAGAGTCTCCAAGTTTTGGTTGATCGTGGTTTGTTCCATTGGCCATGTTATTTGTGGGATTTGCTATTGCTCTCTTGTCTAATACAACTTTTTCAATTATGCTATCTGAGGTGGAACCTATGGTCCATGTGCTAAGACATTTGAGGGTTTGCTGAGTTTCTAGTTATTGACATGGAAGTACTGCTCTAAATACGACCCTTGCATGCGTGCATGGACTCCAAAGCGAGTTCGTATACATATCATTTGACCTAGCCTTCAACTAGTGTACCCTCAGGCCACAAAAAAAAACTTAACATAAATCATGACATATACGTATGATGCAGGTCATAACTCTGTTAACATGGTGTGTGTAGCATAACATAGAGAAGTATTATGTATCACAAAATGCGAGTGCAACAACCCAAAGTAAGGATAAAACTAACCCAAGGAAACCAAGAGAATGAATTAATGCATTTAAGGCATTTGAAAAAGGATTGGAAAAGAAAATATACAAAAGAAGAGGCATTTTTAATTCATTATCTAGAATGAATTTTAATATGCTCAAGAAAGGAAAATGACCGACTGATGAAAATGTTTTAGAAAAAATTTATTTATTTATTTTTTTTAAAAAAATTAATAATAAAATATTAACAAAATGACACATTATTAAAATAATCCTTAAAATATGGATAATTATGAAAATGCCCTTCTTTCCAAAATAAGAACTTTCACAGTGACCTTCTACACACAATCTGTTGAATCTAAAACCAATATTGGATCCCTCCAAAATTGGACAAAGTCTAGAATGTTCCAGATCACCACATTAATAAGTCGATTCAAATTGGAAGTCAATAGCTCGCTGATGATTAAAGAGGATGTTTCTTATGGATTATCTAGAAAATTAATCTATAAATCACGACAATGATGGAGGTTTCAGCATCCGTGTAAGTTTTCCCTATGAAGTCTCAAGTTGAATCGATCTCTCAATCACAAGCAATAAGCGTTTAGATTTTAGGTTTCCTACTCTCAGATTTCTTCCAAACTCGAAAGAAATTCTCCCTTAGTCCCCTTTAAACTTGTTCATACAGCTTCTAAACAAGATTACAATCAAGATTTATGAAGGAACTGAGGATTAAAAATGCCTAAAAACATTCCCCCAATCCGATTCGCCATTGAAGAACTTCAAAGTAAGCTTAAAAATTAAATCTAGCCTACATAGAAGTTTGTCGACCAAGACAAATTCTAACAAGTTTCTGCACCCCCAAGAAGTATTTTCATAGAAGATCGTGAAGAAAAATAACCTCAGAAACGTGCCTAATTGAAGAAAATTCGTTTCTGGTAGAATTTTGGGGCAAGTGTTGAATAATTCCTTTCTACCCTCCCTTTTCTTTCAATTAAGAATTTCTTTAGATTAAGAGGATCAATTTGAGTAACTTTGAAGTAGGAATCGAGAGTTAAAACATTGTAGAATGAGCTACCCAAGAAAAGGAAAATTCACGTTTTTAGACGAGTTGCAAGCAATGGACTATTTTTCAAAATTAAGGTCTCACCCAAAAAGACTTCCTCCGAACAAATTCTTTTAGCTTGAGGAAACAATAAAGAAGAGGTTCAATGAAACAATTGAGCCTTGAAAACTCTTAGAATCTGCGACCCAATAAAGAATCCTTTGTTTTGAGATCCGATGAGAAAATAGATTTTGGACGAACTTTACAGGCGGATATCTTAGAATACAATAAAGAATCCTTGTATTTAGTTTCATTGTAAATGGAGTTATAGAGGGAGAGTTTTAGACGGAGGCGCAATACAAAGCGCGCATCTTCTTCCTGTCCAGAAGAAGAAGAAGATGACGTGGCCTTTCCGTATCGACCATGTCAAACCACAATCCAACCTTCCCTTAGTTTTTCTCAATTTTAATCTCCTTCCAGACCGATTCTTATGAAAAAGACTTTATGGTTTCAGAAACTCTACAGAATAAGGAAAATGTGGAAAATTTTTTGAGGTAATTTGAATATCAAAAGCTCGAAAACAGAGGTCCCGAACATCAACGATAAGTTAAGGAGCAATCTTGGATTTTTCTTAAGAAATACTTGTAGCAATAACTTGAATTTTTGTATGAATGTTAAATCAAGTATATGAAAGGAAAACACAAAAAATCGTGAGTTAAGGCCTTTAATTGATCAAATTGCTCCAAGTTTAAGTAACACTAAAATAACCCCTCTATTTACATTTCCTAATATAATTTCTATTAAAAAAATATAAAATCATAATAAATTTAATAATAATTTTAACTAGGCATTTAAATGTTATATAAGGAAGATGGAGGAGGAACATACCAAATAAATATGGTATAAAATTATGTAAGATTAAAAGCTTATTGGACATTTAAAGTTATCTAAATTATACGTTTAGTCCCAAAAAAACATTCAACTTTATATCTATTTGGTCCGTAAACTTAAGACAATTTCTAATAGGTCTCTAAATTTTCATTTTATTAAGTTCAACATTTTACGAGTAAGAAATTGAACCGTCAAACTTTTTTTTATCTTAATTCATACCTTATCTACAAATGGTCAAAATGTATCTAAATAATATTTTGACTCATAACATAATACAACCAATTGTTTGTTTAGTGGGAGAATTTATGGGTCAAACTAAACTGAGTTTACTAAGCAAGTGTTGAAAATGAATTAATTTTGTAAATATGAGAATATTTGAGTTTAGTTTGTTCCACTTTTATACGAGTAAAATTAGGTTTAATTGTCTATTACTCTCACTTAAATGAAAGAAACATGTTATCTTTATATTGGGATAAGTAACCAGCATATTAACAAATGTCTTTATTTATTATTAGTAGTATTTTAGTTATTTTCATTTTAGTTAACAATATGTCGTTGGCAGTAACAGTGTGTTCTATGAACTGAAAGACATCAATCATACAATATGCTTTAATGAAGACGTGAAGAAAATATTGTTGAAATTATCAAAAGATATTTCAATTCATGCCACATTGAAGAAGAATGAAGTTTCATGTTATAAATTTTTGGTGGATTACAATCTTAAGACTTTTATTTACTTTAGGTTACAATTACATCATTGTTAATTATGACTATTAAATATGAATGTTACAACTCTTGGAATGCCTTTAATAGTTTTAGTTTCATTTTGAGGCTATATAGAGCCATGTATGTTGTATTTGTAAGTAGATCTGGAAAATATATAAAAGGAGTATTTGTGCTTTCTTTAACCAATGACTAAGTTTATTTGCAATTCTATGTAGTTTAGGTTGCATGTAGAATCATTCAAGCTAGACATGATCAATCATTCAAGCTAGAGTCCTTTTCTTGTTTCAGGTAATTTGGTAACGAAGTTCATGGCTACATTTTTCCATTTTCATTGAGGCACGTTTAGAAGTAGTAGCAATCCAGGAGGCTTCTGCCTTAATGCCTAGACTTATTGAAACGTTAGGCACTTACTCATGTATTTTGCAATATTTTATTCATCCCAGGCAACCATTAGCATGTCTTCGAATTCTGATACATCTTTGTAGCTCTGGGATGATTCTTATATGTTTTCTCATGGGCTTCATATTGAATTTCCCTTTTGATGTCATTGTCATTAGAGACGCACATACGATTTTGCCACCCAAGTCTCTGCTCATTCAAACTCTGGTTGGCGGATAACCTTAGCAAATAAAGGATCTTTTCTCTAAGCTATAGTGACTTTCTGCTTTAGAGTTGATTGGATTATCATCTAAAATTAATTGTTTCACAAACTAACTTCTAAGAGTGTTGAGAAAATTAAGAAAGTTTAGGTCGCCTAAGCGTATTCTGTTTAATAGTGTTGGTTGCTTTGACATCAAACAATATGATGAGGTTTTCTTTTACCGAATCTAAGCAACAATTATGGTTCAGCAAATGGAAAGTGACTATTTTAAATAAGATGCTACTTCAACTCTAATGGTTCATTGAAAGTCAGAAGATGACAATCTGGGGGAACACGTACTCTGCACCGGAGATAATTATAATTTGAGTTTTAATGAAAATTTTTGGATTTCTACTGTTTGTCTTTGTGCCATTTTAGCAGAAAACATGGACAAGTTAGTGGAGATGTTTTTTGACCCGAAAGAGGGAGTTGGTTTAAAGATCAATGTATTCATCATAACTGCACTTCGGCTGGTCGAGACCAAGGTATTTACTTGTATTTTGTATCTCTCAAAGCCTTCCAGTCAAGTATCATTGGAAATGATGCACTCCGACTTTCATTCAATTTCAATAAATAATTTTATGATCCTTATCTTTTTTGAGGTTAAAGTTTCAATTCTAATCAAATTTTCTTTTTAAAATTTTAAAAAATCAATAGTGTCTTCAAACTAATTAGTTTGAATAGGATAGACCTAACGTCGAAGTACTATCACGGATGCGTCGATAGAAACTTTTTGATAATGCTATGTATATGACGGCGGTAAAAGACACACATGCCAATGGCTCCAACATGACCCCAATAGACATGAAGAAATCTAAGCAAATGGGTCAAAGTTTGGACAAACTTTGACATGAACTTGGAGATAAATTCTAGGAAGAGTGAACTTTTGGTTTGTGATCTTTTAAACCTCTAATGAGTCAAAGAGATGGACTCTAAAAAGGATGAACTGATAGAACTAACTTGTACACAAGCATCGAGACAAGCTCTGGAAAGGACAAATTTTGGGTTCCAAACTCACCAAAGTACTAACGGGTCAAAATTCGAATGAAACAGGCTCTTCAAACCATGAGGTTTAGGTTTCTAAGCCTAACAGATCTAAGTTTTGACGAACTTTGGACCAAATGTAAGATAGTGTGATGGAAGGACGAACTTTGGGTTTTCAATTCTCTGAAGCTCTAGTTTGGGAGAACTTTGGTCCAAACATCAAGACAAATTCGGGAGAAAATAAACTTTTGGCTCCCAGCACGATAGAGCACTAACAAGTTCATATTTCAACGAATTTCGACACAAATGTCAAGACAAACTCTCCGAAGACTTACTAGGCCCAAGGGTTTGGCGAAACCTGAAGGCAACATACTTCGGGTCTCTAGCTCTCCAAAGCATCGACAGGTCCAAGTTTGGACGAACTTTGGCACAACTTCAAGATGAACTCTAGGAAGGGCAAACTTTGAGTTTATGGTCCTCTAAACCTCTAATGGGTCAAAGTTTGATCCAAACGCTGAGACAAACTCTAAAAGGAATGAACTTTCGGTTAACTCACCAAAGCTAAAAAAGGGTTAGAAAGGATGAAATTTAGGCGAATCACTGTCCGAACTCTAGAAAGGATTAATGTACACAAGCATCGAGACACGCTCTAGAAAGGATGAACATTGGGTTCCTAACTCTAAAAAATTCTAACAGGTCAAATTTTAGACGAAACGGACTCTTCAAACCACGAAGTTCAGGTTTCTAAGCCGAACGATGTTACATAAAAGCTATGATTTTTCCTTATTTAGGTTATTCACACGTTTCCTTAAACTTAGTCCGTTGTTTTTTTAGTTTTTTGATATCTGAATTAACGCTCCCTATATAATGGAAGAGCGTATTTTATGCTGGCCATTTGGGCCGACACAAGATTTGTGCCACTACTGCTAATTTTAGGATAGGATGGTTATTTAAATATGTCAACGGAATGAAAATAACAATTCATCGTGTCTTCAGCACATACTTTCTCTCTCTGTTAATCATCCGTTATTTTCTTTTTCTTCCAACAAATTTTCTTCAGCCATTTTTATTCCGTCGACAATTTCCTCGCGATTGTCAGAGTCAACAAGTGGTATTAGAGTTTGGTTAATCCACCAGTGGTATATCTGGCAGAGGAGTCGACTTTATCAAAAGTCAAGTTGAATAACTCAAGTGGTTAGAGCGTCGACCTAATAACACACAAGTCTCAGGTTCACATAGAAGAAAATGCAAAGCATGTAAATACACACTTTAGGTCTCTAGCCCTCCAAAGCTCTAACGGGTCCAAGATTGGATGAACTTTAGCATGAAATTCGAGAGGAACTCTGGGAAGAGCAAAGCTCTCTCCCTTCAAGTTCCCTCAAGTTGTTCTTTCACTTCAGTTATTTGTTTCGACATATTTCAATTGTGGGCAATTGAGGATTCTATTGACATGGTTAAGTTAGGCCATGGCTCTAATACCATGTTAGATGAACACGACTCTCCACAATGGTATGATATTATCCACTTTGAGAATAAGCTCTCATGGCTATAGTATTCTTTGATTATAAACCCATGATAATTTCCTAAATTAGCTAGGACTTTCACCCAATGCTACAAACTCCAAAAAATTAATGTATCTTTGAAAAAGATGGAATCCATTTTTCATTTGCTTTATCCCATCAATCCCAAGGTAGGAATAAAAATACTCATTTGTTTTAGGGTCAAAAGTTCATCTCTTTCATATTTATTGAAATAAAAAGTATGACAGTGATATTGGCATCAAAACCCACACACGTTATAAAGAACTCTCCTCCTTTAAAATGTCTCCTTTTCTGACTTAATAGTTTTAAGTGATACATTCTTTCCATGGTTAAAGTGTAATCACATTAACATATAAGGTAACTCTCTGTCGAAGCTCTCTCATGAATGTGTCGGTAGAGACCTTCGTTGATGCAGCTATATATGTTGATGCCAGTAACATGGTGCTACCAAATATGATGGATTGGCATACAACACCTTCCCTCGCTAGAGATATCAAGTTGCTACAAATAAATAGAGTTTAAACTTAACATAAAAGGAGCTAATAAAATATAAAATTAGTTGTTACAAAAGCTAACAGCTAAGAGGGTTGAGAAAATTAAGAAAGTTTTGTAGGTCACCTTACCTTTTACACCTTGGTAGGGAAGATATTCTCCAATAACTAAAATTTACAGCACACTTTCAACTAATTGTGGTTAAAATATAACTACCTACGAACCTCAGTTTGACTATATGTATGTATATATATAAGAGATAGAATCCAAATACTTTGTAGAAAAGGGTGAGAGATCTTCAAGAAGAACATGAAGTCTCTAAGCATATTCTGTTTAATCGTGTTGGTTGCTTTGACATCAAACAATATGATGAGATTTTCTTTTGCAGAATCTAAGCAACAATTTCCATTCACCAAATGGAAAGTGACTATTTTAAATGAGATGACTACTTCAAATCTAATTGTTCATTGCAAGTCAAAAGATGATGATCTGGGCGAGTACGTACTCCGCACCGGAGATAATTACAAGTGGAGTTTTAAAGAAATTTTTTGAATTTCTACGTTGTTTTGGTGCCATTTTAGTAGCAAACATGGACAAGTCAGTGGAAATGTTTTTTGGCCACAAGGAGGGAGTTGGTTTAATGATCAATGTATTCATCATAACTGCACTTGGGCAATTATAGACCAAGGTATTTACTTGTATTTTAGATCTCGCAAGGGCTTCCGGTTATGTATTATTGGAAATAATGCACTCCGACTTTCATTCAATTTCAATAAATAATTTTATGAATAAAAATGCTCGTTATCTTTTCGGAGGTTAAAGTTTCAATTCTAATGAAATTTGCTTTTCAAAATTTTAAAACATCAATAATGTCTTCAAACTAATTAGTTCGGATAGGATAGCCCTGATGTCGAGGTACCATCACGGATGCGTCGACAAAAACTTTTTGGTAATGCTATGTATATGACAGCGGTAGAAGGCACACATGTCAATGTCTCCAACATGGCACCAATAGACATGAACAAGTCTACGAAAATGGGTCCAAGTTTAGACGAACTTTGGCATGAACTTCGAGACAAAATCTAAGAAGAGAAAACTTTGGTTTGTGATCTTTTAAACCTCTAATGAGTCGAAGTTTTGTCCAAACGCTGAGACGAACTCCATAAAGGATGAACTTTGATATCTAACTCTTCAAAGCTCAAAAAGTGTCAGAAAGAACTAACTTGTACAAAAGCGTCGAGACAAGTTCTAAAACGGACGAACTTTGGGTTTCAAACTCACCAAAGCACTAACGGTCAAAATCAAAATGAAACGGGCTCTTTAAACCATGAAGTTTAGGTTTCTAAGCCTAACGGATCTAAGTTTTGATGAACTTTAGACCAAACGTCAAGACAGTGTGATCGAAGGACGAATTTTGGGTTTTCAACTCTTAGAAGCTCTAGTTTGGAAGAACTTTGGTCCAAACATCAAGAAAAACTTGGCTCCCAGCACGATAGAGCACTAACAAGTTCATGTTTCGACGAATTTCGACACAAATGTCGAGACAATCTCTCGAAAGGACGAACTGCTGGTTTTAAAACCCTCCGAAGACTTATCAGACCCAAGGTTTTGGCGAACTTTAAAGGCAACATACTTCGGGTCTCCAACTCTCCAAAATATCAACGATGAACTCTAGGAAGGAAAAACTTTGAGTTTGCGGTCCTCCAAACATCTAATGGGTCAAAGTTCGGTCCAAACGCTAAGAAAGACTTCAAAAAGAACAAACTTTGGGTTTCTAACTCACCAAATCTAAAAAAGGGTTAGAAAGGATGAAATTTGGACAAATCTCTATTCAAAATCTAGAAAGGATTAACATGTACACGAGCGTCGAGACAAGCTCTAGAAAGGATTTACTTTGGGTTCCTACCTCTCTAAAATTCTAACAGGTCAAATTCTAGACGAAACGGACTCTTCAAACCACGAAGTTCAGGTTTCTATGCCAAACAAATCGACATTTGAATGAACTTTGGACCAAACGCTGAGATAGTATCACGGAAGGACAAACTTTTAATTTATAACAATCTGAAGCTCTGTTTTGGAAGAATTTTGGTCCAAAAATCAAGACAAATTGTGGAAAAAATGAACTTCTGATTCTCAGCATGATAGATCTCAAACAAGTCCATGTTTCGACGAACTTCGGCACAACTGTCAAGACGAACTCTAGAAAGGACAATCTTCTGGTTTCAAGACCCTCCAAACACTTACAAGTCCAAGTTTTTGGCGAAATTTGAAAGCAACGATCTTTGGCTCTCTAGCCCTCCAAAGCTTCGACAGGTTTTGAAAAAAATAAACTTTTGCACAATAGAGCTCTTACAAGTCTTCGTTTCGACGAACTTCAGCACAAATATCGAGACAAACTCTGAAAAGGATGAACTTCTTATTTCAAAACCATCCGAAGACATACTAGGCCCCAGGTTTTGGCGAACTTTAAAGGCAGCAAACTTTAGGTCTCTAGCCCTCCAAAGCTCTAACGGGTCCAAGTTTGGACAAACTTCTAGATGAACTCTGGGAAGGGCGAACTTTTCATTTTATAGCCCTCCTGAAAGGACAAACTTTGGGTTTCTAACTCTCTGAAGCTTGAAAAGGGTCTGAAAGGACGAACTTTGGGTGAACTATTGTCCGAACTCTGAAATGGACTAACTTGTACACAAGCGTTGAGACAAGCTCTTGTAAGGACGAACTTTGGGTTCGTAATTCTTTAAAGCTCTAACGAGTCAAAGTTCAGACAAAACTCTCTCTTCAAATAATGAAATTAAGGTTTCCAAGTATTAGAGCCACATCGCAAGGCCTGATTGTGAGAAGAAGAAACTTCAGTTTTTTTCTTTAAAGAGTGAGCTGAAAGAGATTCAAAATATCGCAGCTGAAATCAAGTTCGTCAACCGAAAATTCCTAAGTTTGATGGCCATTATGATCATTGGTTTATGCTTATGAAAAATTTTCTTCGTTCAAAGGAATATTGATCTTTGGTGGAGACCGGAATCCCTGCCGCAGCAGAAGGAATAGAGATTACCGAAGTACAACAAAAAACAATTGCAGACCAGAAGCTGAAAGACTTAAAGGTCAAGAATTATTTGTTCCAAGCCATTGATCGAACTATTATGGAAACGATCCTTAATAGAGATACTGCCAAACAAATTTGGGACTCTATGAAGCAGAAGTATCAGGGTTCCACAGGAGTCAAAAGAGCTCAACTCCAAGCTCTTAGAAAAGAGTTTGAAGTCCTACAAATGAAAGAAGGTGAGCGTGTTGATGCATATTTTGCTCTAACTCACACCATTACAAACAATATGAAAATTCATGGCGAAGACATAAAAAAGTTGTGATTCTTGAAAAAATCTTGAGACCAATGACATCAAGATTTGACTATGTTATATGTTCGATTGAAGAGTCTAATAATTTAGACACTTTAACAATTGATGAATTGCAAAGTAGCTTACTGGTACATGAGCAAAGACTGAATGGACGTGTAAGTGATGAACAAGCACTAAAGGTGACATATGATACCAGATTCGGTGGAAGAGGAGTTGATCGAGGTCGTGAAGTTTTTCGGGGAAGAGGAAGAGGTAAACATCCATTCAACAAAACTACCGTTGAATGTTATAAGTGTCATCGGTTAGGACACTTTAGATATGAGTGTCCTCAATGGAAAAAGGAAGCAAATGATGTTGAGCTTGAGGATGAAGAAGAAATCTTGTTGATGTCATATGTGGAGCTCAATCAATCAAGGAGGGAAGATGTTTGGTTCCTTGATTCGGGGTGTAGCAATCATACGTGTGCAAACAAGGGATGGTTCTCAAATTTTGACGAGGAATTCCGACAATCTGTGAAGCTTGAAATTAATTTCAAGATGGCGGTGTTGAGAAAAAGTTAGTATGACTATCTTTAACAGTTTCTCCTCTAAACTGATTGCATGGTGGGAAAGCAACATAGGGACGCATTTCCAAAGAGAAGTTTATGGAGCGCAACACAAAGACTGCAACTGGTACATGTAGACATTTATGGACCCATCAAACCTCTTTCCAACAGTAAGAAGAGGTATTTTATAAGTTTTATTGATGACTACAGCCGCAAGATGTGGATATATTTTCTTGCTGGAAACTCTGAAGTCTTTACCATCTTCAAGAATATCAAAAATCTTGTTGAGAAAGAGACTGGAGATTTTATTTGTTGTCTATGCACAGACAGGGTGGATAGTTCACCTCTCATGAGTTAAACAATTTTTGCAAAACTAATGGTATCAGTACACAACTTACTGCAGCCTACATTCCCCAACAAAATGGTGTAGCTAAGCGCAAGAATAGAACAATTATGAACATGGTTAGAAGTATATTATCAGAGAAGCAAGTTCCAAAGAATTTCTGGCCATAAGCAGTAATCTGGACAATGCACGTGCTAAGCAGAAGTCCTACAGTAGTAGTGAAAGATATGACTCCTGAGGAGGCTTGGAGTGGCGTAAAACCTAATGTTGATTATTTTTGAGTTTTTGGATGCATTGGGAATGCTCATGTATCAAGCGTAAGAGAAAGAAGTTAGATGATAAAAGTTTTCAGCGTGTGCTTCTAGGGATGAATGAAGAGTCTAAAGCATACAGACTCTATGATCCAGTGTCCAAGAAGATAGTTGTAAGCAGAGATGTGATTTTTGAAGAAAACAAATGCTAGAATTGGGGGAAAACTAATGAAGAAGCTAGACTTGATACCCTCAAATGAGAAGATAGTAATATAGAAGGAAGCGAACATGACCAAAGTGAAGAAGAATCTGAAGAGGAGACGATAGCAAAAGAAAAAGGGGAAGTTAGTATATCTTTCAGTGAGTCATCTGAATCAAATTCCTTAACATCTGAAGAAAGCACTACCGAAGTAAGGAACAGAAGAGCACCATTATGGATGGAAGATTATGTAAGCGGGGGAAAATTTTATGAAGAAGTTGAGCACAACAATTTAGTTCTATTAACCTCAACTACAGATCCGACTACCTTTGAAGAAGCTGTTCAAAGTTCAAAATGGAGAGCTGCAATGGACTTTGAGATAGAAGCCATCGAACGAAATGAGACTTGGGAGTTGACAAATTTGCCTAAAGGAATGAAGAAGATTGGAGTAAAGTGGATTTTCGAAACCAAACTCAATGAAAATGGTGAAGTTGACAAGTATAAGGCTAGGTTGGTAGCAAAAGGTTATGCACAACAACATGGTATAGACTATTCCGAGGCATTTGCACCTGTGGCTAGGTGGGATACTATTCGAATGATAATTGCTTTAGCAGCTCGAAATAGTTGGAACGTGTATCAGCTTGACGTGAAATTGAAGAAGGCATTATATGGCCTTTGTTGAGCAACCAAAAGGTTATGAGAAAAAAAGGTCGAGAATACAAGGTATACAATTGAAGAAGGCATTATATGGCCTTAAACAAGCCCCACGTGCATGGTACAGTCGAATGGAAGTACATTTTGTTAAAGAAGGATTTGAGAGGTGCAACTGTGACCATACTTTATTCATACAAACAGGAGATGGAGGTAAAATTTTGATTGTTAGTCTATATGCTGACGATCTAATTTTTACTGGTAATGATGAGAGCATGTTTGTTGAGTTCAAGAATTCTATGAAACTTGAATTTGAAATGGCTGATTTGGGAAAAATGAAATATTTTCTCGGGTAGAGATTTTACAAAATTCTAAAGGCAATTATATTAGTCAGAGAAAGTATGCAAAAGAAGTTTTGGAGAAGTTTAGGATGGAAAAAAGTAATTCCTTGAAAAACCCTATTATTCCTGGGGTTAGACTAACAAAGGATGAAGAAGGAGCCAAGATCAATGCTACCATGTATAAACAATTGATTGTAAGTCTTATGTATCTAACTACAACAAGGATGGATTTAATGTATGTAGTGTCTCTAATGAGCAGATGGCCTAACGGATCAAAATTTTGATAAATTTTGGACCAAATGTCGAGACAGTGTGATGGACAAACGAACTTAGGGTTTCTAACTCTCTGAAGCTCTAGCTTGGAAGAACTTTGGTCCATACATCAAGATAGACTCCAAAAAAAAAATAACTTTTGGCTCCCAACACGACAAGCTATAACAAGTCCATATTTCGATAAACTTTGGCACAAATGTCAAGAAGAACTCCAAAGCTAGGATGGGTCCATTTTGGACGAACTTTGGCATGAACTTTGAGACGAACTCTGGGAAGGGAGAACTTTGGGTGGGTGGCCCTCCAAATTTCTAATGGATCAAAGTTTGGTTCAAACGCTGAGGTAGACTCAAGAAAGGATGAACTTGTGGTTTCTCACTCTTTAAAGCTTGAAGACGGTCAGAAAGGACAAACATTGGGCAAGACGTGCTCTGGAAAAGATGAACTTTGGGTTCCCTACTCTCCAAAGCTCTAATAGTGATAAGGCAGCCTTAATCCTCAACCCAAAGATCTAACCTTTTGATGGGGTTAATGTCACACATGCGGAAGCAATTTGGATGTTAGGCACTCTAAGTACATCAATTTTAGTAAATTTGCTAGCATGTTCAAAAGCATTAAAACTCAAGAAGTTTGAGTAGTAACTTTTTGTAGTTTAAGTTCCTTTCTTGTTTTAATTTCGTCTTCCTCACGAACTATTTCGAACAACCATTAGTGTCTTCCCTACCATTCTTCGACCTTAGAATGGAATCGTGGAATCCAATGAGTGACTAAATTGGGAAAGAATTTAGTTTATGTGAAGAGACCGTCATTGAGGGATTTTCTCAAAAAAATTTCAAAAAGAAATTCATGTAACTTGATTACTCCAATTATAGAGTCATATTTGGATGCTCGTGCAAATTTGAGATTACCAAATTTTGACACTCAAAATTCCACCCAAATTTGTGGAGTTATTTGACAAACATGCAAATGTGGTTAAACCATATCTTAAAACTCAATATTCCAACTCAAACATCGATATTTTCATTAGGTAAAGTTAACATTTTGACTTTCTGTATTTTAATTCAATGATTAATTTAAATAATTAATTTCAAATAAATTAAATTATATAATTAATTAAATTATTTAATTAATATTTAACATTAAATCAAACACAATTCCCAAACAATTCCGGCACATATTGATTATGAATCCCTATCCATAATTACAATATTTAAATCTTATTTAAATATCTTCGATTCTCTTTCTTCGTGTTTATTCGTAATTTAAACAGTTAAATATATTGTATATATTTAGCGCATATTCCCTAATTCGAATTCTAACACTTCGAACTCTTTGGTCACACTATCCTAATGTTTAATTCGATATGAGCAAGCAGGGGTACCTAATGGATCCACAGATCATGGGCTCCAACGATCAAAGAGTAACCGGCTAAACTCATTAACCTAGTTAACCAACATTCGTTAACTACCAGGACACTCCACTATAACCTAGTAGTTGCACGCCCCTGAACATAGATATATTTTTGTCCATTTGATATAACCATAATTAGTAAGTCCATCTTTCAAAGGTTGTTCATAACTAGAGGTGGGTCAATTTACCGTTTTACCCTTAAAGTTACTACTTGTTCTTTAAGTCTCACCCATCCTCTAATGAGCAATTTGTTTGTGATCCAACTACTAAACCGAATCCCCCTCTGGCCAATGAGAGGGTGGGGCTCCTTGTTCAAGACCTCAAGTCAGTACTTAAATGAACAACCTCTCTACTGTCCCTAAAAGCGGGTAGGAGTGAATTCCATCTTGCACCCCATGTCTCTAGCTATTCACCAAATCTTACCCCTAAAATGGGAGGCTTATTGAATCGGTGAACTTGGGCCACTCTCACCCCTAGAGATGGTGAGTGGGGACGCGCCCAGTATAATGATGAGGGTGTTCATGAGGTGCAAGACACTAGGGGCTCTGCTGACCTCTAAACGTTACTACAGATTAGTGACTAGGGAGGGTTCAGGGGGTGTGTGAGCCCACCTAGGGACTCACACTCGCACGTGTGAGTCGTGTGTAGGGAAGTACTACACATCCATAGTTGCTTGAGACTAGAGGTCACCCCTAGATGAGATAGGGATATGTCCCAAGAGCATGATTGCATGTGTTTGCATTTGCATGGCCCCCTATAGTGGGAGTATTCTTCAAAATACTCAGGTCACATGTACGGATGACGACGACATCGCAAGCAGAGACTGTGGCACGTCCATAGGGTAGATTCATATTTAAATTTCTAGTTTTAGGTTAGAATAGGTTGTTATGTATCTCATTGTTTTAAATTATTTTGTATTTGTTTTTATTTTCTCTAAATTTTTTAGTATTTCATATTTAAACACGTAAGACCATGACTGTGTTTTTAAGAGAAGAGAATGTTTTTAATGTTTTCGACATTTATACTATAGATGACGTTTTCTTTTAGGAGTTATATTTCTGCATGAGAGATGAGCATAGGACGTTAGCAGAGACTCTGAGTATGTAGAAATTTAGGGTCGTTACAACTAATATACCACTTTTATATTGTATCATTATAGACATTTTAAAAAGGAATACAAAAACCATTATCGATAAAAATAAAATTAAATATGATAGATTTATCATTTTTAGTCTATTGATTAGATAAAAGATGATAAACATATCAATTACATTTACTAGTGATATACGAGGATAAAAAAATTAGATACCATAGATTTATCATTTAAGAGGTTTGATGATAGAAGAGTGGTTTTGGTAATTTTGTTTGTCACCTAGCATCAAATAAATAGTCTTGTATGTTCATTTATTTAAATATGATTAAAATCCATAATTTAACTATAACTATTTGATTGAAGAAAAAAATAATTTTCTTTATAAAATTGCATAACTTAAAATTGTTTTAATAGACAACATCTATTTAGTAGGCATTTTTTAAGCATTCGGTGTGATATGCAAGAATTTTAACTCTCATATTCTCCATCGAAACTTAATAAATATTAGTCACCTTTAAAACAATTTGAAAAACATGGAACGTGTGTTAATTAACCTGTTCCTACATAATTGAGTATTGTCCCTATCTAAATTTGTCACAACCTGAAATGGGAAGATTCATAAAACACAAATAGTGTTAAGTCTCACTCATCCTCTAATAATCAATTTGTTTGTGGTCCAACTACTCAACGGAATCCCTCTCTGGCTAATGAGAGGGTGGGGCCCCTTGTTCAAGACATAGAGTCAGTACTTAAAGGAACAATCTCTCTACTATCCCTAAAAGCGGGTAGAGTGAATTCCATCTTGCACCCCATGTCCCTAACTATTCACCAAATCTTACCCCTGAAATGGGAGGCTTATTGAATCGGTGAACTTGGGACACTCTCACCCATACAAATCTAAGGATAAGGATGACGGTCGTCGGAAGAGCTGAAAACTTCGACGAATGCCGGAGTTTTCGCTCGCACACGACCCACAAAGGGAGGCCAAGGGCTGGGATGCCACAAATTGCATCCCCAACCTTCAGCCACCCTGAAAGAACCTGCAAAGTAATGAAAACAGTGAAAACGAGAAGGAACAGAAAATCGACGGAACTCCAGCGAAGCCAAACCATACGAATCGACGTCAAAACTCCCATTTTATACCACAAAAGTAATCCCAGAACCCTTTACACACATCAGGAGTAGGTTTTAGATGAATCCCTTACACTGAACACCGTCGGCAAGGAAGAAAGAATGGCGGACTTCCGAGCTTCTCCAGATCCGAGAGTGTGAGGTCCTTACAAACGAAATCTATACCAAATCAACAGAGCAATTCTGTTCATAGAGTTTGCGTATAATAGAGCAATTCATATTACCACTCATTATTCTCCTCTCGAAGTTTTTTATGGATTTAATCCACTTACGCCTCTTGATTTGCTTCCTATTCCTTCTATTATTTTTGTGAGTGAAGCAGCCACAAGGAAGGCAGATTTAATCAAAACATTGCACAAAAAGTGAGGAGAGAATTGAGAAACAAAACTTCAAAGTTGCTTCAACAATTAACAAAGGATGAAAGAAAATCATTTTTCAACCTGGTGATTGCGTTTGGATACATTTTAACAAGGAACAATTTCCATCTCAAAGGAAGACAGTTACATCCAAGAGGGGATGACCCCATCAAGTCGTTGAGAAAATTAATAACAATGAATATAAAATTGATTTTCCCAGAGAATTTTCAATACATTCTACTTTCAATGTTGTTGACTAGAGTTCTTTTGATGTAGGTGATGATTTTTCTGATTCAAGGATGAATCCTTTTGAAGAGAGGGGAGATATTAAGAATCTGTACCAAATGTTTCAACTGAACCTATTACACGATCCAAGATCAAGAAGATTCAACAAGCATTCATTCTTCATCTACAAAATCGGATCGGTTCGGTTCAACCATCATTTTAGGTGTTAAAGGTTGATTCGATTTTGGAAGGCCCATTTGGAGCTTCAAAAGTGAATATTTATACGGTTGAACTAGCAGATGAAGTTACAAGCATCTTCATGAGGTGTTAGAAAACTTTAATTATTATTTTTAATTTCATAAAGTTTGTAATGGTCAAATTCACTTCGTCTTTTGTGAAGATTTAAGAGGATCGGGACTAAATTACGGGCACTAACTCCTTTAGTTGGGAGACTATAAATAACCACAAATTATTATGTAAAAATCAGATTTGTGACGAATGAAATTAATATCTCAAGTTGACATTCTGCCTTAGAAATTCGAGCATCATCTTTGCCATTTCTAAGTTTCAAGCAATTCTTGTTGTACATTGCACCCGAGCCATTCAATCCAATCTTGATCAAGTTCGATTGTGGAGTGACTCAATTTAGAACAAGGTTCCAAATCTTGCTTTTAGATCTTTGATCATAAGAGGTAATCTAATTCTAGCATTATCTCTTGGTTGATCCGAATTTTGTATAAGGAGGTGTTAATTTCTTTGATTCAAGGGTTCTTGCTTCAACAAAAGCTTGGTTCGTTGAGCTAAGGATTAGGGTTGCCTTATCAAAGACCAAGTGGAGACAAGCATGTGGTACTTAGGCAACAGAGCGAGCAATCACATGACTGGAGATCGAGCAAAGTTCAAGGAACTTGATGAGAAGTTCATTGGAAACATAAAGCTCTGCAATGAATCAATTGTACCGAACCAAGGAAAAGGATCTATCTTGTTAAGTGTAAGAATAGTGATCAACATCTATTGACCAAGGTGTATTAGTCTTGGTCAAATTTTAGAAAAAGGTAGCAAAGTGGAGATAGTCGGCTCGACCCTCAAGATATACGACCGAAACAAAGCCCTATTGATGTAGGTAAAACGGTCGCTAAAGCGCCCATATAAGATACTATTAAAAGACTATCAACATCTTCCAAAACCATCTATTGGCGTTGGCAGCACGAAAGTAAAGAAGAAACCAACGGGTCAGGAGAAAAAAGAATCGAGAAATAAATCCAAGAAGCGATGAGAGGCTGCTTCAATCAGCGAAGTGCAACCTACAAGTCGATGTGTTTCTTCAGACTTATCACCTCAACCAAGGAGGCCTAGAGATTTCAATTTGTCATCTCAATCAAAGAAACCTAGAGAAGAGAGGAGTCGAAGAAAATGCATGTTGCAAAATTAAAATTTCTCCTAAAGAAGACAAAGTTAACTAGGGACAAAGCAAAGTTGAAACTATAGAGCAATATGCGACATTCTCATCAATACCCTAGCAAGGGTTAAAGTTGTAGTCATGCACGAGTTTCTCAATGAAAAATCTTGAGCAAAGAAGTTATTAACCTAGAGAAATTTTAGGATAATTGATATGAACCAAGAGACATTAATCATACAATATACTTTAATGAATATGTGAAAAAAATGTTGTTGAAATTATCAAATGATAATTCAATTTATGTCATATTGAAGAAGAATGAAACTTCATTGTTATAAATTTTGGGTGGATTACGATTTAGAGTTATTGTATTTAATTAATGTATTTTAAGACTTCTTATTAAATTTGAAGTTACATTTATAATTATAGTCATAAAGTATACATAATTATGGTCATAAACTACGAATATTACAAACTATTGAAATGCCAAATGGAAGGTCAACTGTTTCATTTTGAAGCTTGAAAAATGTAGTAAAAAAAGTGTATGTGCTTTCCTTTATGGCTAAGTTTCTTTGCAATTCTATGTCGTTTAGGTTGCATGTAGAATCATTTAAGCTCGACATGATCAATCTTGCTTGTGGAGTGATTCGAATCTCAAACAAGTGTTCTTGCTTTGTGATAATTTGATCAACAAGAATCTCAAATTATTTAATTTTAATTAATTAAATGATGTTTTGATGATAACAAACCTACACTTAATTATTAACAATGATAAGTATTTTGAACAGTCCACAATGTAAGGTTGGGAATAATGATTTCAATGCCTTTTTCAATCACTCAAATCAGAGGGAAAACGAGAAAGTTTCAGTCGAGACAAGAAATACGATTTGATGATGGGGCAACAAAATTGAAATCATGAACCAATCAAAGTTTTCAATTATTTTTAAATAGAAATAAAATTATTTATAAATCCAATTATAAAAATAAATTATTACCCACGTTATTTTTATTATTATATTATTGTATTTAGAAAGATATAAATAATAAAAAAGAATTTGAATTTTTGTTAATATTTACTTTAAAAAATAAAATATAAAACACCTCCTCTACCTTTTATTTTTTCTTTCAACTACCAACATAAAAAATATCTGGTCTGCCTTTTATTTCTCTTTGTGAGAGTTGCTATGTGTTCATACCAAAATCAGACACTTTATCAGTTTTATCCTGAGCTGTAATAATGATTGAGTTTGAAGTTTATTCAAATTCCCAAACCACACCAGTGTTATATTTTCTAACTCTTTCCTATTTAATTTAGAAATTGTTATTAAGACTTTTTGTCCTGTCGTAACTTTTTTTATAAAATTATTTATTTTTATTTCTTGAATTATTTTATTATATTAATTATCTTGTTCTACTTATTTTTAAAAAATTATAATTAAAAAAAATTAATCACATTTAAATAATTTATTATCAAAATTCTATTCACTTTAAATAATTTTATTGTTAAAACTCTATTCACCCTTTATTGTTGCAATCCAACATATCATATTTGACCCTTGTTCATAGGCTAATATTGTTGTCGTCGTCGGTTTCTCTGCTACTAGTGACCTTTGGCTCGCGTTAGAGACTACATTCAACCATCATTTGAAAGCTAATAAACTGAGACTAAAGGGTGACTTGCAGCTAATGAAACACAACACTAAGCATGTTGCTGAGTATGCTCGTACCTTCAAAGCAATCTGTGACTAGTTCATGTAGGGGTGTACATTCAACCCGGCAACCCGACAACCCGAACCAACCCAACACGAAGTATAAGGGTTGGGTTGGGTTGAATTAGCATTTCGAGTAGAGTTGGGTTCATTTTTCTGAATCCGAACTAAATCGGTTCGGTTTTGGGTTCATGGGCCCGAGCCGAATTAAAATATATAAAATATATTAAGAATCTTATTGTATTAGTGGATTTGTCAGAGTGGTCTCAGTCCAATTGAAGAACAATCATGCCCGAGTTCTCGACTCCAGCCAAATACATATATCTATTTTTATTTTTAATTTCTTTGTTTCGTTTATATTAATTTTATTATTTTTAATTAAACATTTTAGAATAAACTAACCTATAACTATTAATATATTTTATACATATAATATAAATATTTATTAATTATGATTTATATTTATATTTAAGATTGAAGGTTATATATTTAAATTATTTAGATCAATGTTCATAAATTATATGTATATATAATTTAAAAATATATTCTAAATTATAATATATTTATTATCTATTTATTGTATCATTATTATATCACAATTTATATACATTTTTATTTTTTTAATAGTTTAAGGTACGTATAAATAAGCATATTTCAATTAAAATATTTTTATATATTTTTTATTTTTGTTATATACAATACTCTTAAACTAACTAATCATTTTTATGGTTTATTTAATTTCATGATCTATTTTTGTATTTTTGTTATTTTAACCAATTCTAAAAAAATGTCAGTATTTAATTGTCTCTAATTTTATGACAATGATGAATTGTGTTAATATGTTATAATTTTCGCTCATTATTTTTTATTGAATTTATTATTATTATTATTATTATTTGTCAATAATTATAGATTAATTTGTGTTTGTGAACTTTTAATATATTTTATCTTCAGAATAATTATAAATTGTGTGTAAATAAATTTTTTTAAAAAAAATTGACAACCCAACCCGGACCCAACCCGAAAATAGAGGGTTGGATTGGGTTGGGTTGTCAAAAGTTTCCGGTTGGGTTGGGTTACCAATCCAACCAACCCGAACTTTTGGGTTGGGTCTAAAAAATCCCCCAACCCGGACCATGTACACCCCTAAGTTCATGTCATTGGCAAACCCGTCAAGAACATTGATAAAGTGCACTAGTTAATTTGTGGAATTGGCACTGGTTTTTCAGTTTTTTTGTAACGACCCTAGATTTCTAATAACCTAAAGTTGTTACCATCATAATAACCTATGCTCTTATGAGAAATTAAACATTTAAAACTTCATCATAAAACATTGTCATTGGATTTACGTGTTCAAAATCATCTTTAAACAACATTACGAAATACTAAATGAAATAAATAAACAATAAAAGTAAAAACTAGCTTACGAATTAAATAAAACAAAGCAATAACTCTAGAGAATGGTTTTGAATGGTTTTGAATTGGGAATGGTTTTGAATGGTTTTGAATTAAATAAAACAAAACAATAAAAGTAAAATCATCTTAGTCAACGTCGCATTGGGAATGGTTTTGAATGTTATTACGAATTAAAACAAAGCAATAAAGAGGGGAGCAATAACTCTACTTTGTAGAAACCTAGCTTACAAGACTTCTTGAAGTATTTCAACCATGCAAAAGTTCTCTATATTCCATAAGTTCTTTTTGCTATGACTCAAACACAAGGCCAAGATTTGTGGGAGCCTCTTGAAAGAAAATCCTAAAAGGATAGGAGAAGGATAGTTTCAAGAGAATTCTCTAGAGAGGTAGTTTCGTTCTCCAAAGAAAGTTGGAGAAATTCGTGTGTATTTAGCTCAACCCGAAGGTCCTATTTACTAGGACTCTTGGAGAATATTGTCAAATAATATATTTGCATATCTAATATATTAGAATATAATATCTTATACAAATCATATTTAAATATTATAAGATATCCTTGTTGGGTTTTATGTCCTAAAACACATAGTTTGTAAACAAAAACATATTCTATCTTCAATAAAGCTATTATTGATGTTTATTCAGTAACGGTTGTTATTGAATAAAGTAAATTTTACGATACTTAATCTAAATTCAATAAACTAAGAACACTCTAGCTATATTATGATTACTTGAACTCTATGTAGAGACATAAGAGCGGATCAAATTGAAGTATATAGTCAAAATGATCTATAGTACAGAGATAAGGCTAAATACCTTATCCTCGGGACACTATGGATGCGGCCCACCCTGTATATGATATAAACAATGTGATCACTAAATTGTACATGTGGAGACATGTGAGTGGGGGCATCCGATGCAATGAGTATTGCATAAGATCGGGCCATGAAGAAAATCACTCTCACTTTATAATGCTGTTTACTGTTGAGACTGATTTTTTCATTCGATGGCCTAGGTAATTCAACCTTAATCCTAAGCTAACTATGAACTCTTGTTTATTCGAAATTATTCTTAGATTTGCATGGGTGAGAGTGGCCCTAGTTCGCCGACTCAATAAGCCTCCCATTTCAGGGGTAAGACTAGGTGAATAGTTGGGAACATAGGGTGCAAGATGGAATCCACTCCTACCCATTTTTCGAGATAGTAGAGAGGTTGTTCCCTTAAGTACTGACTCCAGGTCTTGACAAGGGGCCCACCCTCTCATTGGCCTTAGATGGATTCGGTTTGGTGGTTGTAACACAAACCAATTGTTCATTAGAGGATCAGGCAGGGGTAAGACTAGGTGAATAGTTGGGAACATAGGGTGCAAGATGGAATCCACTCCTACCCATTTTTCGAGATAGTAGAGAGGTTGTTCCCTTAAGTACTGACTCCAGGTCTTGACAAGGGGCCCACCCTCTCATTGGCCTTAGATGGATTCGGTTTGGTGGTTGTAACACAAACCAATTGTTCATTAGAGGATCAGCTCATTGGCCTTAGATGGATTCGGTTTGGTGGTTGTAACACAAACCAATTGTTCATTAGAGGATCAGGCAGGGGTAAGACTAGGTGAATAGTTGGGAACATAGGGTGCAAGATGGAATCCACTCCTACCCATTTTTCGAGATAGTAGAGAGGTTGTTCCCTTAAGTACTGACTCCAGGTCTTGACAAGGGGCCCACCCTCTCATTGGCCTTAGATGGATTCGGTTTGGTGGTTGTAACACAAACCAATTGTTCATTAGAGGATCAGTGGGACTTAAGGAATAAGAAGTAACTTTAGGGGTAAAACGGTACATTGACCCAGCTCTAGTTACGAACAACCTGTTAGGATGGGCTTACTAATCATGGTTATATAAAATGGACAAAAATATATCTATAGTGAGGGGAATGCAACTACTAGGCTATAGTGAAGTGTCCTAGTAGTTAACGAATGCTGGTTAACAAGGTTAATGTGTTTAGCCGGTTAATCTCGGATTGTTGGAGCCCATGATTTATAGGTTCATTAGGTTCCCCTGCTAGCTCATATCAGACTAAACCTTAGAATAGTGTGGCGAGTGAATTTGAAGTGTTCGAACACAAATTAGGGAATATGCGCTAAATATATACGATATATTTAATTGCATTTTGATTTAATTACGAATTAAACAAAATGAAAAATGAGGGAACTTGAGATATTTAAATAAGATTTAAATATTTTAATTATGAATAGGGATTCATAATCAATATGTGCCGAAATTGATTGGAATTGGCATTTCATTTAATGTTAAATATTAATTAAATTGTTTAATTAATCATTTAATATTATTTTGATTTGAAATTAATATTTAAATTAATTGTGGAAGTAAAATAGAGGAAATCAAAATGTTTGCCATGATTCCACAAATTTGAGTGGAATTTTGAGGGTTAAACTTTAACCAAACTGGCATGTTTGCCAAATAAATCCCACAAATTTTAGTGAAATTTTAAGGGTCAAAATTGGGTAATCTCAAATTTGCATCAGCATGCAAATATGACCCTATAAATAGACTGATCAAGGTAAATGAAAATTCTACAGGCAAAACTTTGAGAAAATCTCTCAAAACTCTCTCTTTACATATACTAAATTCGTATAAGTTTAGTCACTCACCCGATTCCACAATCCCATTCTAAGGCCGAAAACTAGTAGGGAAGACACTAGTGGTAGTTCGAAATCGGTTCGTGAGGAAAAATGAATTTGAACTACAAAAGGTTAGTATTCAAATTCATTGAGTTTTAATGCTTTTGAACATGCTAACTAATTTCTTATAATTGATGTACTTAGAGTGTCTAAGATCCAAATTGTTTCCACACGTGTTATAGTAACTCCATCAATCCTAATATATATTTAACTAATTTGAATCTCATTCAAATTTCAAATATATTTTTATTTAATGTATTAGATACATTAATTGATTTAATATTTAATTGTATCAAATACAATTAATATATTTTTCCATTTTTATATATTTAATATATTAAATATTAATTTGAACCCTCCAAAATTTTCCATTCATTAACTATAGGTCACTTCACTATAGACCTAGAGTTCTCGTATTGCTAATTTCGATACTTGAACAATGGGATCCCATCCTTAAATTAGACAGAGAGAGATTTGGTTTCTCATTGGATCATAAATAAATGGATGATTAGAGGATCAGTGGTACTAAAAGGTGAAAGATGTAATTATAGAGGTAAACAAACTTTTAACCTAGTTGTAATTACAAACGACTCGTGAATGATTGACTTGCTTGAAATGATTATATAATTAGACACAACTTGTCTTACAGTACATAAGAGTGCAACTCTATAACGACAGTGGAGTGACATATAGTTAATGCATGAAAATTGAATAATTAAAGAGTTTAATTAATTAATTTTGTATCATTAGAGATTATAATTTGTAGACCTAGTGTCCTCTAGACGTCGCTATGGGCAGGTAGGTCGACTATGATGGGTCCACGGGGGTGCAAACCACTTGGGGATCCATACTCGCACATGTGGGTTGTCTGTAGGAAAGTATTACACAACCAATTTTGTCCCTGGAGGCCACCCCTATAATGGTTTTAATAATAGGTCCCTAATCATGAATTGCATATATTTGCATTCCCTGACCCCAATAGTAGGGTCACTTACGAAGTATGTCTTAAAATACTCAAGCTGTGTGTTACTTCAGATCAAATGTTCATGCTTCAACAAACTTCGGAACAAATGTCGAGACAAACTCTGGAAAGGCTGAACTTTTGGTTTCATAATCCTTCAAAGTTGTACAAGGCCCCTTGTTTTGGCGAACTCTGAAGGCAACGAATCTCAGGTCTACAGCCTTCCGCACCGACGGGTCAGAGTTTGGATGAACTTCTTCACGAACTATATGAAGGGTGAACATTTGTTTTGTGGCTTTCAAACCTCTAATGGTTCAAAGTTTGGTCCAAACGCTGAGACAGACTCCATAAAGGACGAACTTTGGATTTCTAACTTTCTAAAGCTTGAAAAGGGTAAAAAAAGGACAAACTTTCAGTTCCTAACTCTCCAAAACTCAAAAAGGTACATAAAGGATGGACTTTGAGCAACCCTTTTGTGTCATTGATAATATTTTAGAAAACTTTATTTATTATTTTAATTTCATAATTTCTTGTAGTTGGCAAAAGGTGGAACAAAATTTCATCTAAACTCCTTTTTGAGAGCATTGGAGAGTTAGAATCCAAAAGTTCGTCTTTTCTCGAGTCCGTCTTAGCGTCTGGATAAAACTTCGACCCAGTAAAAGTTTTGAGGTTCACAAACCCGAAGTTCATCATTTCTAGAGTTCGTCTTGAAGTTTGTGCCAAAGTTCATCTAAACTAAGATTCGTTGGAGCTTTGGAGGGCTAGAGACCCATAATTCGCTGTCTTTAGACTTCGCCAAAACCTTGACCTTGTAAGTCTTCTAAGGGCTTTCAAATAAAAAGTTCGTCTTTTGCAGAGTTCGCCTCGACATTTTGGTCGAAGTTGGTTAACACATGGGCTTGTTAGTGAAATGAATCCAACCACTGATTATTTTCATGTACCCGAATGAGCAAATACAAGAAACAAGACAAAGAGGATTCAATAGGCCTTTATATTACTTCTTCAAAGGCTTGGCAATGTACAAGAGATACAAAGATGTTTTAGTACAAATATATTTCTAATATCAGTATACAAAGTCAAGAAGAGAATAGAGTGATAATAAATACCATTTGACTTTGGAAAGTGCTTCCAAGAAATCTTGTCTTTCGTAGTTGAACTACTATTTATGTTATAGGTCTTATTTTCTTTCTTTTTCATTTAATAGCTTTTAATTAAAAGTCTTTTGTAACGAACTACCATTATGGTTTGGTTAATCATTTTTTACAGTTTAATAATCATTTTTTAATAGAAAAGCCTTGTGTTTCTTGGAACCTTTTTGAGTTATCTTTCTAATTTTGGTGTGAGTTAGAATCTGAGAGTGACCATCATAGATTTGAAGAAGTTACATCTAACTTGTTATTCATCTATCTAAACAACTCTTAGTTGGAATCATTCATTAAGCTAGCTTTATTTGTGAAAGTTTGTAACGATCCTAGTAGGACCTATATCTTTGCAAATTCAGCATTGTTGGCACTTACCAGTTATAGCCTGGAGCCAAAAATTCATTTTTTCCAGAGTCTGTCTTGATGTTTGGACCAAAGTTTTTCCAGAAACTTAAAAGTTCGTCCATCCCTCACACTGTCTCAACGTTTCGTCGAAAGTTCAAACAATATACGATCCGTTAGGCTTAGAATCCTGAATTTCATGGTTTGAAGATCCCGTTTCATCTGGCCTTTGACTTGCTAGAGCTTTGGAGAGTTTGAAACTCAAAGTTTGTCCTTTCAAATGTGAGTTAATATGCTTGACTTAGCAAAACAACTTATTAACCTATAGCAATTTTAGGATAGTTATTGAGTAGTTTTTTATTTGAATAAGTTTATATTTGTTATTAAGCAGTTATTAACAACTTGAAGGAGGAAGTTTAGGAGATCGATTGTACAATCTCCACTGTAAATACTCATGAGATTTATGTTATTTATACATAAGGTTCCGTACAAAAAAAAAATAATTAATAAAGCATAAGTACTCAAGGCTCCTCTATTCAAAAGCTCTCTCCCCTCAAGTTGTTCTTCCGCTTAAGTTATTTGTTTCGACATATTTAAATTGTGGACAATTGAGGATTCTATTGACATGGCTAAGTTAGGGCATAGCTTTGATACCATGTTAGATGAACACGGCTCTCCACAATGGTATGATATTGTCCACCTTGAGAATAAGCTCTCATGGCTTTGCTTTGGGCTTCCCTAAATTAGTTGGGACTTTCATCCAATGCTACCAACTCCAACAAATTAATGTATCCTTGAAAAGATGGAATCCATTTTTCATTTAAACCTCTAAAAAAAATACCATCCATAAATTTAATACTTTATCAATTTTTTTAATACATAAAAAATGAATAGTCCAACTTTAAACTTCACATAAAAGGAGCTAATAAAATACAAAATTAGTTGTTACAAAAGCTAAGGCTAGGAGTGTTGAGAAAATTAAGAAAGTTTAGGTCACCTCACCTTTTCCACCTTGTTATGGAAGATATTCTCACATAACCAAAAATTTTAAAGAAAATTTTTGGATTTCTACGATGTTTTGGTGCCATTTTAGCAGCAAACATGAACAAGTTAGTGGAGATATTTTTTTGGCAAGAAGGAGGGTGTTGGTTTAAAGATCAATGTATTCATCATAACTGCACTTGGGCAGGTGGAGACCAAGGTATTTACTTGTATTTTGGATCTCTCAAGACCTTCCAGTTAATGTATTATTGGAAATGATGCACTCCGACTCTCAATCTTTTCGGAGATTAAAGTTTCAATTCTAATCAAGTTTGCTTTTCAAAATTGTAAAACATGAATAATGTCTTCAAACTAACTAGTTCTGATAGGATAGCCCTAATGGCAAGGTATCATTATGGATGCGTCGATAGAAACTTTTTGGTAATGCTATGTATATGACGGTGGTAAAAAAAACACACATGGCAATGGTTCCAACATGGCGCCAATAGACATGAACAAATCTACGCAAATGAGTCCAAGTTCGGACGATCTTTGGCACGAACTTCGAGAGAAATTCTAGGAAGAGCGAACTTTGGTTTGTGATCTTTTAATCCTCTGATGAGTTAAAGTTTTGTCCAAATGCTGAGATGGACTCTCGAAAGGACAAACTTTGGGTTCCAAACTTACCAAAGCACTAACAGGTCAAAATCCGAATGAAACGAGCTCTTGAAACCATGAAGTTTAGGTTTCTAAGCCTAACGGATCTAAGTTTTGACGAACTTTGGACCAAACGTCAAGACAATGTAATGGAAGGACAAACTTTGGGTTTTCAACTCTTAGAAGCTCTAGTTTGGAAGAACTTTGGTTCAAACATCAAGACAAACTCCAGAGAAAATGAACTTTTGATTCCCAGCACCATAGAGCACTAACAAGTTCATGTTTCGACCAATCTTGACTCAAATGTTGAGACAAACTCGGGAAAGGATGAACATCTAGTTTTAAAACCCTCCGAAGACTTACCAGGCCCAAAGTTTTGGCGAACTTTGAAGGCAACATACTTCGGATTTCTAGCTCTCCAAAATACCGACAGGTCCAAGCTTGGATGAACTTTGGCACAAGCTTCGAAATGAACTCTTAGGAAGGGAAAACTTTGAGTTTGCGGTCCTCCAAACATCTAATGGGTCAGAGTTTGGTTCAAACGCTAAGACAGACTCCAAAAAGAACAAACTTTGGGTTTCTAACTCACCAAAGCTCGAAAAGGGTTAGAAAGAACGAAATTTAGGCGAATCACTGTCCGAACTCTAGAAAGGATTAACATGTACACAAGCATCGAGACGCGCTCTGAAAAGGATGAACTTTGGGTTCCTAACTTTAAAAAATTCTAACAGGTCAAATTCTAGATGAAATGGACTCTTCAAACCATAAAGTTCAGGTTTCTAAGCCAAATAAATCGACGTTGACAAACTTTGGACCAAATGCTGAGACAGTATGACGGACAGACGAACTTCTAATTTCTAAAAATTTGAAGCTCTGGTTTGGAAGAACTTTGGTTCGAAAATCAAGACAAACTGCTGAAAAAAATGAACTTTTGATTCTCAGCACGATAGATCTCAAACAAGTCTATGTTTTGACGAACTTCGGCACAATTGTCAAAACAAACTCTAGAAAGGACAATCTTTTGGTTTCAAGACCTTCCAAAGACTTACAAGTCTTAGTTTTTGGCAAAATTTGAAGGCAACGATGATAAGATAAGGAATCACTACAAGGGGAGTAAGATTTGGATTACCTTGTTGATCGAATATCTCAAGGCAAGAACACTTGATTGAGATTCGAATCACTCCACAAGCAAGATCGATCATGTCTAGCTTGAATGATTCTTGTTGATCAAATATCTCAAACACTTGTTTGAGATTTGAATCACTCCACAAGCAAGATTGATCATGTCGAGCTTGAATGATTCTACATGCAATCTAAACTACATAGAATTGCAAAAAAACTTAGCCATCGGCTAATGAAAGCACAAATGCTTCTTTACTATATTTTCCAAGTCTTATTACAAATACAACATACAAGGCTTTATATAGCATCAAAAATGAAACTATTAAAGGCATTCCAAGAGTTGTAACATTCACACCTTATGGCCATAATTAGCTATTGTGTAATTGTAACCTAAAGTAACTAAATAGTCTTAAAATACATTAATGAAATACAATAACTCTAAATTGTAATCCACCCAAAATTTATAACATGAAACTTCATTCTTCTTCAATGTTGCATGAATTGAAATATCTTTAGATAATTTCAACAATATTTTCTTCACATCTTCATTGAAGCATATGTTATGATTGATGTCTCTTGGTTCATATCAAACGATCTTTGGGTCTCTAGCCCTCCAAAGCTCCGACAGATTTTGAGAAAATAAACTTTTGCACAATAGAGCTCTTACAAGTCTATGTTTCGACGAACTTCAGCACAAATATCGAGACGAAATCTGAAAAGGATGAACTTCTTTTATATGAACCAAGAGACATCAATCATACAATATACTTCAATGAAGATGTGAAGAAAATATTGTTGAAACTATCAAAAGATATTTCAATTCATGCCACATGAAGAAGAATGAAGTTTCATGTTATAAATTTTGGGTTGATTATAATTGAGAGTAATTTAGAGTTATTGTATTTCATTAATGTATTTTAAGATTTTTTATTTACATTAGGTTACAATTACATAATGGTTAATTATGGCCATTAAGTATGAATGTTACAACTCTTGTAATGCCTTTAATAGTTTCATTTTGAGGATATATAAAGCCATGTATGTTGTATTTGTAAGTAGACTTGAAAAATATAGTAGAAGAAGCATTTGTGCTTTCCTTTAGCCAATGGCTAAGTTTTTTGCAATTCTATGTAGTTTAGGTTGCACGTAGAATCATTCAAGCTCGACATGATCAATCTTGCTTGTGGAGTGATTCGAATCTCAAACAAATGTTCTTGCGTGAGATATTGATCAACAAGAATCATTCAAGCTAGACATGATTGATCTTGCTTGTGGAGTGATTTGAATCTCAAACAATGTTCTTGCCTTGAGATATTCGATCAACAAGGTAATCCGAACCTTACTCCCCTTGTAGTGATTTCCACATATCAGAACGTATGAAGCCTTGAGCGTAGGTATTAAGACTGTATTGCTTGGAACGCATGAAGCCTCGGACACAGGATGACAAGTTTATGTCTAGTACCGCAAGTCCTAAGGGGAGTGTCTTGGAGAACGAATTAAGAAACATAACAAGAACAAGAACAAAAACAAGAACATGAAAAGAAAAAGTGTGGTACCCTAGCATATCAAGGACACGATTAAGAGCCTACTAGTAGGCTGCTTATTGAGTCTTGTACTCATTCCTTATTCTCCATTTTTTTTAGGAAATAAGGAGCTGGTCGTGGTTGGGAGCGGACTCTGGAGCAGGTGCTATAAACAAACCTCACTCGTCGTCCTTCAACCCTTTTGTGTCGTCCCTTAACTTGTGTTTTAACTGTTGTGTTGTGTTTTAAAATACTTTGTATCATCTTTATTTTGATATAATGTTTGATATGTTTCAATTTTTGGTTGTTTTATTTTGTTAAAAAATTTACTCGTCTTTTAGAGTCATCGAGTCAGCCCGGTCCTTATAGAGTGGTATCAGAGCTCAAGGTTTCTCTGTGGCCTAGCTCAAGAGGACGCCCTACCGAGACCAGGTAAGTATGCCTTAAGACTCTTAAAATTAAGTATGCCAAGAACTTTAAGTTATTAGGCACATGATCATTGGTTTATTATTTAAGATAAGACTTAAGATAACGTAAAGACCCCAAGGAAAAGTAAGTAACCTTTTAAGTGTTCTTCCTGTACTAAGAACATGCCACCAAGAAGAGAACACTATCTATGCAAGGAAGCTGAAGGATGACTTCAAAGAATTCCACAAAAGGAGCCCCTAAAAAAGGAACGGCTCAAGCCCAGACTGTAGAAATAGTAACTCAATAAGAGCCTAACCCAAGTCAAGCTACGCTTTAAGGACAGTCCCCCTTCATGTTCACTAGAATCTCTACAATCTTTCATGAAATCAACCTTGGAAACTCAGGCTAGCCATATAGTAAAGGCTCCTAAGGCAATTCAAGGAGTGCAAGCCCTAGAAGTTTCCAAGAATCTCCACAATCTTTCATGAAATCAACCTTGGAAACTCAGGCTAGCCATATAGTAAAGGCTCCTAAGGCAATTCAAGGAGTGCAAGCCCTAGAAGTTTCCAAGGGACTACGAAAGAATTCTACTATATTAGGAACTTTAGGAAGTTGACCCACCTATAATTGATGGGGGCATGGTTGATTAAGTAAAAGTGAAGGCATGGCTCGAAGCTATAGAGACCGCCTTCCTATATATGAACTGCTCTGAAGAGTACAAAGTTCATTGCTCCACATGCATGTTTAAAGAAGAGGCGCATTTTAGGTGGAAGTCAGCTTCCAAGACTGTAAGCACGGAAGATGGAATCATCCCTTGGAATCAGTTTAAGGAGGCATTCTCTAAGCACTATCTCGTAGTGCCCATGTTCACAAACTAAGAAGCCTTCTTAAGCCCTAAACAATGGGAAAGGACTGTAGAAGAATATGACTTAGAGTTAACTAAGTTATCTAGGTTTTTCTTGAAGTTAGTATATACGGAGAAGAAAAGGACTCTCAATTTCATGATGGGCTTAAGAGAGGATATAAAAGGATTAGTAGCGGCCCATGCCTCAAGTGACTATGCAATTGAACTAAAGGCTGCCACTCCAATAAACATGCACAACTAGAAGAACAAGAAAGTGCAGCAAGTCGGACGCAAAAGAAAACTTGACAAGAATGTTCCAAAGACCCACCAAAGGCCCCATAAGTGAAGCAACAAGCGCCAAGCACAAGAGGAAGATAGACCCTTATGCCCTAAGTATAGATAAGTACACGAGGGAGAATGCTTGGCAAGGACTAATGTATGCTTCAGCTATGGAATAGAGGGCCATAAGAGTCCTAAATGTCTCAAGAGGGAAAAACAAGGTAACAAACCGCAAATGACCAAGGACAAGTTAAGAATCAAAAGTAGAACCAGCAAGGCCAAGAGGCACTCGAAGAAGGTAAGGATGTACCATAGCTAAGGAAGCCAAGAGTCTTGATCGAGCAGAAAAAGGTATGGCTCTAACCTTGACTTTTTAACTCATGTATTCCACATAGAAACCCATGTAGATGCCAAGTTAAGTGGTTTCCTTCAAAGGAACCTAAGACTCTAAAGGACCATAAGGTTATTAAGGAAGATAACCTAAGATAAGAACAAGGAAAACTCAAAGGATAAGAAACCTATGAAGGACTTAAGCCCCTAACGACCCATTGATAAGCTTTATATAAGAAGGAAGAAGGGAAGTCTTCAAGATACAACCTTGAGGAACAAGAATTATTATGACAAGGCTTGATGAGAAAAGAAGATAAGTCCTAAGATATAAGCCAATGCAAGAAAGCTTAGTCATCTCAACTAGGACGTTGAGAAGATAATTGAGAGGAACTAATGCTGAAATAAGTACTTGACCTCAAGATATAAGTTAAGGACTAAGGCAACAAGGACAAGGATAAGCCGAAGCAGGGTAAGCCGAAAAAGAACCCCTAAGCAATTAAAAGAGCGGGGTTAAGTATAGAGAACCCAACAATAAGGACGCAAGAAATTAAGGACAATGAACTTTCGAGGACGAAAGTTCTTAAGAGGGGAGAATTTGTAACACCAAAAAAATGAAAGAAATTAGATCAAACAAGAATAAGCAGCCCATGTAAGACCCAAATGATCAATAGGGGAGAAATTAAAGGATTAAGCAAGGATGATGATCTCAAACAAGTCATTCTTATACCCTAACAAGTAATGTTAAGGAGTCTAAGACCTCTGGAAAAAGGATTGGAAAGTAAAAGGAAGTGAAAAGGCCAAAAAGGTAATTTTTCCAATTATTAAGAATCTTCCGAGATTGTTTGTTCCTTATCTAAAAGGAATTTCATGATGCTCAAGAAGGGAAAAAATGACCAACATGGGACCAAGGATTTTTAGAAAAATTAAGAATTGTTCAAGAAAAATAATATTAAAATATTTGGAAAGTGACAAATTACCATAATACTCCTGGAAGAATGGATAATTACGAAAATTCCCCTCTGTTCAGAATCCATCTACAGTGGCCATCTGAGAAATATCTCTCGACAGCCGTTGGATCTTCTCTAAATTTGGATAAGATCTAGAAAACGGATAGATAATCACATCCAACGGCTGGTATTCAAAACTAAAGTCGGTAAACTCCTGATCGAAGTGGATTTTCCGACGAATTATCCAGAACGTTCAATCTCCGAATCACGACAATTCTGGAGCTTTCAATGTCGGTTTAAGCTCCTCCTATAAAGTTTGAAGTAGGGGCAAAAATATGGAACAAGACTCGAGCACCCATTCGAGAGTTATGAGCGTTTAGTTTGTTGGTATCGTACTCACGGGTTTCTTCCAAATTCGAGAGCAATTCTCCACCATTCCTTCTCAAACTTATTCCTATAGTTTTTAAACAAGATTTTTCACAATTTCTATGAAGGAATCGAGAGCTGAAACGTCGTAGAACAAGATACCCAAGAGATCGAAAATCTGATGTTTCAGGTGAGTTGCATACCGAGAATAATTTCTCAAAATTAAGGACCCACACTCAAAGACGTTCCTCCAAACCAATTCCTATAGTATGAGGAAAGGATATGGAAGAGGTTCCATGAAGAAATCGAGCCTTGAAAACCTCTAGAATCGGCTACCCAAGAAGAAATCCCCTGTTTTGGCTCCGGCGAGGAAAATGATTTTGGACGAACTTTGGAGGCGAATATCTTAGGCTATGATCCACGAAAAGGTATGACATCAATCCCAAGCTCTTCCTTGTAACACCATCCTTAAGTTTCATGAAGAAATCGAGGGGACAAACAAAGATATCGGGGCTGTAGAAGGCCACTTTCAGACAGCGGTGCAAAGGACGCCCGCGTCTTCTTCCTGTCCAGAGGAAGAAGACGATGACGTGGTCGGTTTAGTTGAACCAGCCAGTAAGCCCAAAATCTGACCTTCCCTCGATGTTTCTCAATTTTAACCCCCTTCCAGACCGGTTCTCATGATAAAGCTTATGGTTCCAGAAACTAGACACACTATAGATCTTATTTTATGATTCTTGATGACCATAATGACCATAATGCCCCTAAGGAAATCTACCTACGGTTCATGACTAAGATGACCTCCAAATGCTATGAAACTCTACTATAGATCTTATTTTATGATTCTTGATGAGGTGGTGAAGTTTGAAAGCTATTGGAACTCGTTAAATATAAAAACCAAGAATTAGGGAAAAATTACCATAATGCCCCTAAGGAAGACTACCTACGGGTTAAGCCCTAAATGACCTCCCAACATTATGAAATGTTGTATGAATTCTTATCTCAAGATGTTGTATAAGGTAATGAAGTTTGGGAGTTTTTGGAAAACGTTAGATAGCGAAACCAAGATATGGGGAAAAATGTACATCACGATCCACATGACTTTACCTCCTAAGATGACTAACGAGGTACCCATGAAATAAGAGATTCCCCATAGATACCCTTGGTTGCTAATAAGATTCTAAGTGCACAAGGTTACGTTGGGCTTTTCCTAAGAAGAAACTTTAAGTTCCAATCTTGACCCAAGACGTTATGCATAAACCTAGGATCCCCAAGAATACAAGGAAACACATAGGTTAATGCAGATGGCATGCTTAACAAGTTGCTAGGATCCATGCCCGGAGTAACCATTATCTCCCATCATGAAGTGTACTACGAGATCCCTATTCCTCTTTAGGTGAGACGCCCTGTTATATGTACCACGAGCAGGTTGTCATGATGGACATATTATTTTCCTCACCTAAATGAGATGCCCTGCAACCCGATATGCCAGCAGGATGCCACGTTTATGATAATGTCACCTATGCACTCATGGGGAGAAAACTAAGGGTTACTTTGAAAGTGTTTTCAGGACTAAAACACGATATATGACATGACAACCTCTAAGGGTTAGTTCCTAAAAATGAAACAAGAAATTATATCCTAGCTCAAGGTCTAAATATGCTCCAAATCACCAACCATGTCTTATAAGGTCTATTTTATATGACACGAGGATAAGCTCAAGATTTCAAGTTGGTTGAAGCAAGTTTGGAACATAAGCCAAGATGGAACTTAAGGAAACGCCTAAAGAAAACATGTCAAGAATCAAGACTCTTCTTGAACCATCTAACGAACTCCCTAGGAATCTATGACCTTCTAGGACAACTCACGCTAAGATGATTTCATATGATTACGAATACATGTTACAAGTTATGCTTCAAGAAAATAAGAATCTTAGAAACTTACAAGATTAAGAATCAAGAACAAGCTATACAACTACCAAGACAAGAAGAATGCTAGGTACCACTCAAAGATGAGGACAAAAGTCCTTAGACATGAAAATTCAAGAATGATAGGTATTACACTAAGCATGTCTAAGTGTGGCCCATAACTCCTACCATGCGATGCCTTCTAAGGAGGCCTTTTTCCTCTTCAAGGTGAGATGCCCTGCACCGTGGTTCCTTTGCAGGATGTCATGCTTGGCCTCGTTCCCCTCACCTAGATGAGATGCCATGCACCATGTTATGATTTGCAGGATGCCATGTTTATGTATGCACCAATCACGCGACCTATATTGTCTATGTTAGATTTGTTGGGTTTTATGTCCTAAAACTCATAGTTTGTAAACAAAGATATATTCTATTTTCAATAAAGTTATTATTGATGTTTATTCAGTAAAAATTGTTATTGAATAAAGTGAACTTTACGATCATTAATCTAAATCCAATAAACTAAGAACACTCTGGCTATAGTATGATTACTTGAACTATATGTAGAGACATAAGAGTGGATCAAGTTCAAGTATATAGTCAAAATGATCTATAGTATAAGGATAAGGCTGAGTACCT